>NW_006922231.1:221453-232367 GCF_000298275.1 Orycteropus afer afer | reverse complement strand
AAGCAGGAGCTCTGGTGGCATAGTGCCTAAGGCACTTGACTGCAAACCAGAAGGTTGGCGGTTCAAACCCACAAGCCACTCCTCAGAAGGAAGGTGGGGCAATCTACTCCTGTAGTGATATCACCTCGGAAACCTAAGGAGGGGTTGCTATGAGTTGGAATCGACTCGACTCGATGGCAGTGAGTCGCACTGTGTTGCAATAATTACCCCGTATTTAATAAATGTTCCTGGAAGCTAAATGTGAAACATATATTTCCTAGTGTTTAAATTTTCCATAGTTAACAGTCAACATTTTCATATGCAAGTTTAAGTTAAAATTTGGTTTTATTTTATTGTAAAACAAATGTGGAGATGCAGTTTTCTGAAATCAGTTAGTTTGCATGATGGTACTAACACAGGCCTTAATTCCCATTTCTTTGTATATCAGTTAGTTCTGCCCTGTTTCATAGCCAAACTGTCACTATCTGTTTCATCATCCATTTTGACAATGCGAGTTGTTGACTACAATAAATTAATCTAACACAGCATAGGTACAGCAGGGACAAGATACTGCTGCCTGTTTATAATCTTAAAGTACTTTCTCTGTAGCTTCTGATTCAAAACACCAAATATGAATGAAAGTAGTATTATTCACATTTAATATTTCATACTTACCAATGTTAATGGTCCAACCAAATTTACTTTTTTCATTTTTTTCTTGTGTTGGTTGCTATAAAAATATAATTGTTTGAATTAAAAATTGGTATGTTTTTCAGTTAGTTGAACATAAAATTTGAACAGTTATAATATTCAACTATGCAATAGGTTCAGGCTGCTGTGCCAACTCTTCTGCTACTGGACAATATGATTCAGCTGATCCATGGTGCTTGACGTGTCAGTGGTGGATAGAGATGCTGTTTGGAGTCTTTGGCAAGGCCCTATTGGTGAATCACAGCACAGACTCTTAGGATTTGGGAGCAAAGCCCTGCCATCCTCTGCAGAAAACTACTCTCCTTTTGAGAAACAGCTTTTGGCTTGTTACTGGGCCTTAGCAGAGACCAAAAACCTAACCATGGGCCACCAAGTCACCATGCAGCCTGAGCTGCCCATCATGAACTAGGTGTTGTCTGACCCAGAGTCTAAAGTTGGACTTGCACAGCAGCACTCCATCATTAAATGGAAGTGGTATATCAGAGATTGGATTCAAGCAGAACCTGAAGGCACAAGTAAGTTACATGAGCAAGGGGCCCAAATGCCTATGGTCTCCACCCTAGTCACATTTTCTTCCCTATCCCTATGACCTTATGGGGAGTTCCTTATGATCAGTTGACTTAGGAAGAGAAAACTCGTGCCTGATTTACAGATGGTTCTACACACTATGCAGGCACCACTCGAAAGTTGACAGCAGCAGCACTGTATCACCTTTCTGGGACCTCCCTAATGGACAGTGGTGAAGGGAAGTCCCCCCAATGGGCAGAACTTCAAGCAGTGCATTTGTTGCTCACTTTGGCTAGAAGGAAAAACGGCCAGATATGTGACTGTATGTTGATTTGTAGGCTGTGACCAATGGTTTGGCTGGATGGTCAGGGACTTGGAAGGAATATGATTGGAAAATTGGTGACAAAGAGGTATGGGGAAGAGGTATGTGGATAAATCCCTCTGAATGGACCAAAGAAGTGAAGACATTTGTCTCATGTGAATGTCCACCAAAGGGAGACCTCCACAGAGGAGGATTTTAACAATCAAGTGGACAGGATGACATGTTCTGTGGAAACCAGTCATCCTCTTTTCCTAGCCACTCCTGTCATTGTCCAATGGGCTCATGGTGGCAGGGAAGGAAGTTACACATGGGCTCAGCAACATGGACTTCCACTCACTAAGGCCGACCTGGCTACAGTCACTGCTGAGTACCTAATTTGTCAGCAACAGAGACCAACACTGAGTCTGCAGTACGGATCCATTCTTCAGGGTGATCAGCTAGCGATCTGGGAGCAGGTTGATTATATTGGACCACTTCCACCATGGAAAGGGCAGTGTTTTGTTCTTACTGGAATAGATACTCACTCTGGATATGGATTTCCTTTCCCTATACACAATGCCTCTGCCAGAACCACTATCCATGGAGTTACAGAACGCTTTGATATTGTCATGGTATCCCACACAGCATTGCCTCAGATCAAGGGACTCACTTCACAGCAAATGAAGTGTGGCCTACGCTCACAGAATTCACTGGTCTTACCATGTTCCCCATCATCTTGAAGCAGCTGGCATGACAGAAAGATGGAATGGCCTTCTAAAAACAATTATGGCACCAGCTAGGTGGCGATACCTTGTAGGGTTGGAGCAATGTTCTCCAGGATGCTGTATATGCTCTAAATCAATATTCAATATATGGTATTGTTTCTCCAAAAGCCAGGATTCATGGGCCCAGGAACCAAGGGGTGGAAATGAGAGTAGTATCACTTACTATTACCCATAGTGACCCACTCAAAAAAATTTTGCCTTCTGTCCCTGAAACCCAATGCTCTGTGGGTCTGGAGGTCTTAGTCCCAAAGGGAGGAACATTCCCCCCACTGGAGACATAATATTAATTCTACTGAACTGGAAGTTAAGGTTGCCACCTGGTCATTTTAGACTCCTTATTCCTCTGGAGTTTCTATATTGTCCGGTATGATGGATCCTGATCACTAAGGGGAAAATGGATTGATATTAAATAATGGAGATAAAGAAGAATATGTCCAGAATACAGGAGATTCCTTAGGATGCCATTTAGTACTATACCATGCCCTGTGATTAAAGTCAATGGAAAACTACAGCAACCCAATTCTGATATGACTACTACTGGCCCAGATTCTTCAGGAATAAAGGTTTGGGTCACTTCACCAGATAAAGAACCATAGCCACCTGAGATGCTTGCTGAGGGCAAGGGGAATATGGAATGAGTGGTGGAAGAAAGTAGTTCTAAATACCAGGTATGACCATATGACCAGTTGCAGAAACAAGGACTGTGATTGTTATGAGCATTTATTCATTGGACGTATGCATCAATTATTTTTGTTTTCTTCAGTTATAAAATATAAGATGTAAACAGGGCTAATGTGTTTTTGTTTGTATACATGTTAGTTGTATCACATTAGGCTCAAGTATGATCTTATAACTGTTGTTATTTAGAAGTATGTGTGCCTTAAGGAGATGGGAAATTCCCAAGTTGACAAGGGGTGGGCTTTGATAATTAAGGTTGTGTGTCAACTTGGCTGGACCATGAGTCTAAGTGGTTTGAGCAGCTGTGATGTAGTCATCCCCTATAATGAGATCTGATGTAATGTAATCACCTCCATAGATATTCTATGAGTAGCCAGTCACTTGAAAGGGAGTTTCCTCTGGGGTGTGACCTGCTTCTGATATCTATCTACATGGACATCCTGAGAACATTCTCTGGCTTTCTGCTGGATCTGGATCTTCAATCTAACTCTGGCTCTTAGAGCTGAACCAGTGGCCTGCCATATTGCCTGCCAATCTTGGGATTGTTCCCTTTACAGCCTGTGAGCCAACAAACTGTCACTTTACTTGCCAATTTTGGATTTGCTACCCACCAAAACCAGCAACCTGCTATACTGTCTGTCAATCTTGGGTTTATCAGCTCCTGCAGTTGTGTGAGTCAAAAGAAACCTCCAGCTTGATGTTTGACCCATAAACTTGGGACTTTCCAGCCTCTACAACTGTGCAAGCCATTTCCCTCTGATAAATTTCTCTCATTCTCTCTATATATATAGAGATACAGATATAGATATATATACTTCACTGGTTTTGCTTCTTTAGAGAGCCCAGCCAAAGATAAACTATTATAGTATTTTCTAGAGAAACGTATTTTTCAGAGGAGCTCTGGTGGCATAGTGGCTAAACCATTTGGCTGCTAACCAAAAGGTTGGTGGTTTGAACCTACCTACTGCTCTGTGGGAGAAAGATGAGGTAGTTTGCTTCCATAAAGATTTATAGCCTTGGAAACCCTATGAGGCAGTTCTACTCTGCCATAAAAGGGTCACTATGAGTAGTAACTGACTTGATGGCAGTGGGTTTGGTTTGTTTTTTGTAGTATTTTCAAATATTAAAAAGTGACATACATAAATTGCCAAAATTATCCAGTTTAACAAACACTGCAAGGCAGCCACCTTGTGCAGAAGTAATTGTTCAAGGTACTACAAGGATATATAGATAAAAGTGAAATCGTCAACTTTCTTACAGAGCTCAGCCTCAGTGGGAAGATTAATATGTTAACAATGTCTGCCAAATAAATTAAATTCTTCTGCTGAAAAAAGAATACATATAGGTCTAAAATTGGTAAAGACCACTCTTCTAAAGGATTGTGGGGAATGGAGTCAGAAAATACATTCAAAATACATCTAGAATTCAATTACTTGTCACCACTTTCTTTGCTGTCTCCAGATCTAAACCACCATCTTCACCTGGATTTTCAGAACAGCCTCCTGCCTGGTCTCTGTACTTCCATTTATGCTTGCTTCACTCTATCTTCAACACAGAAGCAAGCGTAACCATTTATCAAGTTTTTATTTTATTATGACTTATTACACAAGTCATAGTGTGTCACTCCTGTGCTCAAAAACGTGCAATGGCTCCCATTTTTTCTCAGAGTAAAGGCCTAAGACTTTACATTGACCTCTAAGGCCCTATATATCTCCTAGTTATCTCTCTGACCACATCTCCCACTCCACTCCCTGCTTACTCTGCTCTACCACCCTGACCTCTCTGCTGTTCTTTGAACACACCGAACATGTTCCCATCTCAAGCTCAATGCATTGTCAGTTCCCTCTGCCAGGAATGCTCTTCTCCCAGATACACACACACAGTTCTCTCCTCTCATTGCTTTCAATTCTGTGCTCCAATAATGCCTTCTCAATAAGACCTAGGGCAATCCTACTTCCGTAGTGATACTGCCTCGGAAACCCAAGGGGGGGTCGCTATGAGTCGGGGCCGACACCACGGCAAATAACAACAACAACAACTACTACTACTTTATTTAAAATTGCTAACTACTTCCCACTAGCAAAGGAGCTGTGGTGTCACAGTGGTTAAGGCATTTGCAGTCTGAACCCACCAGCTGCTCCAGGGGAGAACAATGAGGTAGTTTGATTCCATAAAGATTTACAGCTTTGGAAACCCTATAGGGCAGTTCTACTCTGTCCTATACAATCACTGTAAGTTGGAATTGACTCGATGGCAGAGGGTTCTGTTTTTGGTTTCCCACTTGAAGTCCTGTTTCCTAACTTTGATTTTTTTCCCATAGTATCTATCACCTTTAAACATTCTCTATAGTTTGCTTATTTAGTATGTGTATTATTTCTGTCTTGCCCTCTATACAATGATGTTAACTCTACGAGGACAGTGATTTTTGACCTAGGATGCCTTTATCTAGCTTAAATATCAAGGTAGGTGTTAAAAGTTTATTCATAAACCTTGATTTCAAATTATTTAGAGTATTTTCTAATATTCAAAGGAGAAACACTGCCACTAATATATTCCAAAAAATCTGCCACAGGCAAAAGCAGCATTATTGGAACAAGCATATTCCTATCTCTAAATTTGCCCTAGATGCTAAAGAAGGCTTAACTCCTTTGAATGTACAATCACTAGTATGCTTTCATAAAAACTGTATTTTATATAAAATTATACTTAATTTCATATCTTAAAGTTTTAACTTATTCTTAACTTTCTAGCCTTCTTATTTTATATAAAATTATACTTAATTTCATATCTTAAAGTTTTAACTTATTCTTAACTTTCTACCCTTCTCTTTTGAATGATTTTCTTCTTCGCAACACAAGCCTGTGAGGTATATTTCCGAGGACTTCCCTGGTTTCTGGAGTGTTATCACACTTTTGCAGGGGCAGCTCCTTTGTACACTAATCATATGTTCAGCCAGTCCAAAACAGAAATAGCCTTCTTCATGAAAATGCCACCTATTTATAGATTCACAGTCAATCCCAGCCTAATTGCAGCTGATGAAAACCACATTTTTCTATCAGCAATAATACTATCCATCCCTTTTCCAATTCTATCTGGTAAAACTAAAATTTCTATCATTAAATACCACAGTTCTGAGAAGGAAAACAGCAATATCACTACATGAAGAAGTTAACAGGCTAAGATAATGCTTCAGCTTGAACATCAGATAGGCATACTTTCAGTTAGCTAATCAGGCCCCCTGCAGCTTGAGGACAAACTACAGAACTTGATAAATTTGTCCCTCTGAGTGATCCTTTGATGACACAGGTCAATTAGTTCTGGGTGCCCTGACACGAATTTATAGACTATAACAGCCTCATGAACTATTTGAGGCTGAAGGCAAAAATGATTCACTGTTGCCACAGTGAAAGAGGAAGAAGAGACACACACATTGACTAACGGATTCTTCTGGTAGTAGGGCCTGTAGGCCAGTGCAGGGAGAAAGAGGCGCAAGCAAAGAAAGTGCCGAGGTTTTTCCCTTGCACTTGAACAAAAATGGATTTGGAATCACAGGTTATGGAAGCAGTTCAAGTATCCCCTTCCCATCTCATCTCCTGGAGGGGAGAAATAAGGAAAGGGCCTGGCCTCAGGAGGACAGGGAAGGGTGAGGCAAGGAGACAGTGTCAAGTTACCCAATAAGCAAGGTACACACAGGCTTATTTGTACTTATATGATCATCTGTAGTGAACAAATTCACATTTTTTTAACCACATCAAAAATTATGCTTCAAGGTATGACTGGCACCTCTCTCCCAACCTCCCAGAACCTTCCCACAGAAGCAAAGCCTCTTTTCAAATTTACAGTCCTTGATGAGGTAAAAGACATATGAAACTGTTCACTACAGGTTAGTAAGTAAGCACTAGTAAGTGTGTGCTTACCTTGCTTACTGGGTACTCAGTCCCTGTCAGGGATTGTAAATTTGAAAAGAGGCTTAGATTCTATGGGAAGGTGCTGTGGGGTTGGAAGAGAGAGAGAGATGCCAGCGATACCTACGTGCAGGTGCAAACATGGGAAACTGTTCACTACAGATCAGTAAGTAAGCACAAGTAACCCATGCTTACTTTGCTTATTGGGTAATCCATCCCTGCTAGGAGGAAGGGAAATAGAAAGTGGAGGGGCACAGGGATGGGGCTCTTTAATTCTTTAACCTTGTTGAAAAGCACAGCCATCAACAGCAAAAGCCTGATGCTCTGTAAACATGAAAAATCCACTGATGTACTTGAAAAATATTTGCAAAGAAATTTAAGTTATGAAATATAAACAAAGAAACCAAAACAAATTCAGTGCCATCGAGTCAATTCCAACTCATCTGACCCCCAGTGGGTTTCCAAGACTGTAAATCTTTACTGAAGGTGACTGCCTCATCTTTCTTCCGCGGAGCAGCTGGTGGGTTCGAATCACCTGCTTTTGATTAGCAGCCAAATGTCACTAGGCCACCAGAGCCCCATATATATAATACTAAGAATATTATTATACAATACAAATACTTGTCCAATTCCTCTGCACAGAGATAAACAAGCACTTTAACAAGCTCTTCTTCCTGACCCAATTCCAAAAGGAGCCTCGAGGACATTCCCTTAAAACTTCCGTTCGAAGGTCAGAATTTCAGAGAAAACCCTTCAAAGAAGCCTGCAAGACCTAAAGGCATCAACAGATTTTCTCAGCATCTTTCTAAGACCGAATCTGGCCTTGTTGTTTCACATGTAACGGGAAAGCGGGGGGGGCTGCTGCTGATGTACCTGCTGTTGCCCAGCTCAAAGTCGCCTCTGGAGAGCGGGGCTGTGCCGTTCCTTCCCGCCTCAAGATCCATCTCAGCCTGGAGAGAAACCACAGCCTCAGGTCCAAGTGCACCCAGTTCCAGGAGGGCGATCCGTCAGTCTCCTCACGGCGCTCGTCCGAAGGGCCAGAGCCGAGCGCACGGGGCTCCCGGCCCAGGGACCGCGAGTTGTAAAGTCCCGCTTCCCCCTCCCGATGCCCCCCGCCGCCAAAGTTTCCTGCCGCAGCAGGGCGGCCTGGCCTGCCTCACCTCAGACTTCGCGCGTCTCTCGCCTAGAGGCGTCGCGCGCGCGGGGCTTGGTCCAGGGGCCTGGACTTTGCTCGCAGGGCTTCGCCCCCGCCCCCACGCACGTCTGGCCCCAGCGATGCCTCCCGAAGCCACCGGGGCTAAGGCCCCAGCCCACAGGAGCAGCTCCAGTCGCCCGCCGGGCTCGCTCCCAGGCCAGGCGCGTGCGAGGGGCCGAGTGCCCCGCCCTCGCCGCCGGGGGCGCCCGCAGCGGCCGCCGCCCACAGGGCGACCTGCCAGCGGGGGCCGCGCCGCACGGGTTACCGCCGATAAGCCCGCGACCAGCAGAAAGCGTCCGAGCCCCTGAGCGCCTCGCCTGGTTAGTCACCCAAGCCCCATAAGTTGATTCTCTCCGGCCACCTGTTCCACACTCTCACGGCGCTCATTAGTTTTCTTTTTAAACCCGTGCGGCGGTCAGTTTCCAGACTCCCAACAGACGAGGGTGTCTAATGACCGAGAGCTGGCATTTGACTCCCTTTCAACTCCTGTATCGTAGTGCCTAAGGCACTTGACTACTAACCAGAAGGCTGGGGGTTCAAACCCACCAGCCACTCCTCGGAAGGAAGGTTGGGCAATCTACTTCCGTAGTGATACTGCCTTGGAAACCCAAGGAGGGGTCGCTATGTGTCGGGTCCGACTCGATGACACATAACAACAACAACAACATCCCTAATTCTACTCCATGCTGCACCGAAACCAACCATTTCCAGGAACAGCGAGTTAGAGAGCTAACCACGGTTGACCCTGAACCATCACATTCTCAAAAGGGTGTCACACTTGTAGAAGAAGAATTCTGTCAGTGCCCTGTTTGAATTCAGAGACACAAAACTTTAGGACTGGAAGACATTTTACAAGAGAAAAAAAACCTCAAATCTGTTGAAGCGGAGTCGTTTTAGACTCAGGGCGACGGCGTGTGTTACGGAGAACTGCTCCATAGGGTTTACTTGACAGTAGTCTTACAGAAGGAGACCTGGGGGCGCAGTGGTTAAGAACTGGGTTGCTCAATGAAAGATCAGAAGTTCAAGCCTACCATGTGGCAGTCTGCTTCTATTAAGATTATGGCCTAGGAAACTCCATGTTATTGTTGTTGTTATGTGCTGTCGAGTCGGACGTGACTCAAAGCGACCCCTCCTTGGGTTTCCAAGGCAGTATCACTATGGAAGTAAATTGCCCCATCTTCCTTTCGAGAAGTGGCTGGTGGGTTTGAACCGCTAGCCTTCTGGTTAGCAGTCAAGTGCCTTTAGGCACTACACTACCAGAGCTCCTAGGAAACTCCATAGGGCAGTTCTATTCTGTCTTATATGGTCACAATAAATCAAAATCCACACGACACAAACAAGTTTAATCTTCGCAGAAGCAAATTGCCAGGCCTTTCTTCCATGGTGCTGCTGGGTGGGTTTGAACCAACCTTTAGGTTACTAGTCCAAGGCAAACTGTTTGTCCTACCCAGGAATGTTGTAAGGGTCTTTGGATTACCTAATTCAAACCCCTCCTTTTTTTTTTTTTTTTTCCTTAACCTATGAAGAAACTGCGGAAAAGTTAAGTATTTGTCTGATACTAAAGCAGTGAACCAGAATCCAGAACAAGTCTCTTGAGTCTTAGACTAGATTGTCTCTATTCACAGCATTTACTTGAGTTCCCTATTGTTTTCTTGTGCTGTCTGCATATTCCTCCCCCAAAGAAAAGGACTAAAATGAGGAGCAATGACTTATAATAGCATCGAAATCATTGGGATTCAAACTCAGAGATTCATATCTTACTAGCATGTGACTTTCCTCAAGTTTCCTCATCTCTCTAGTCCTCCATTTCCTTATATGTAAAAGAGATAGGAAAATATTTCCCTTGTGAAGAATAAATGAACTAAGGAAGGCAAAAGCACTTAGCATTGTGCCCAAAACACAGTAAAAACATGGCTCACCTTCCTCCTAATTGGGTAGCAGGAATACTGCTGGCCCTTGCTCCTGATATCTTAGTAACATCAGTTATCCCTTGGCTTTCTCAGATTCCTAAAGAATCTTTAAGCAGAGAGGATTAGGTATAAGGGGAAATGTCATTGGGTGGAACATGGTCTGAATCTCACCTCTGCCATTTACTAGCTGTCCAACTTTGGGCAAATTATGTAATTCTTGACTCATCTTGTGAAAGCCAAAGATGAGGAAATTGAAGACTTTTACTAACTTCTAAAGTGAAATTGACAAACCATGCAATCAATATGTATTAATTATCACTGGTGACTGAAATGCAAAAGTCAGAAGCAAAGAAGAATCATCAGTAGTTGCAAAATTTGGCCTTGGTGACAGAAATAATGCTGGAGATTGCATGATAGAATTTTGCAAGACCAAAGACTTATTCATTGCAAATACCTTTTTTCAACAATGCAAACGGTGGCTATACATGTGGACTTTGCCAGATGGAGTACACAGGAATCAAATTGACTACATCTGTGGCAAGAGGCGATGGAAAAGTTCAATATCTTCAGCCCAAGCAAGTCTAGGAGCTGATTGTGGAACAAACCATCAACTGCTCCTGTGCAAGTTCATGTTGAAATTGAAGACAATTAAAACAAGTCCACAAGAACCAAAATATGACCTGGAATATATCCCTCCTGAATTTAGAGACCATCTAAAGAATAGATCTGATGCACTGAACACCAGTGAGCGAAAACCAGAAGAGTTGTTCTATGACATCAAGGACATTATCCATGAAGAAAGCAAGAGGTCATTAAAAAGACGAGAGAAGAAGAAAAGACCAAAATGGATGTCAGAAAAGACTCTGAGACTTGCCCTTGAATGGAGAGTAGCTAAAGCAAAGGGAAGAAATGACAAGATAAAGAGCTGAAGAGAAGATTTCAA
>NW_006922231.1:219765-220288 GCF_000298275.1 Orycteropus afer afer | reverse complement strand
TAACTGGACCTGTAAGCAGCATCATGATGAATGGAGAAAAGATTGAAGTTGTCAAAGACTTCACATTGCTTGGTTCTACAATCGACACCAATGGAGGCAGTACTCAGGACATCAGATGAGGTATAGCAACAGGCAAGTCGGCTGCAAAGCACCTCTTTCAAGTGCTGAGGAGCAAAGATGTCTCCTTGAGACATGTTCAAGAATATATTCATGTGCCTGACACAAGCCATGATATTTTCAATCGCCTCATATATATGTGAGAGCTGGACAACGAATAAAGAAGACCAAAGAAGAACTGCTGCTTTTGAGATGTAGTGGTGGCAAAGAATGCTGAAAGTACCAAAAAACTAACAAATCTGTCCTGGAGAAAGTGCAGCCAGAATGCTCCTTGGAAGGGAGAATGGCCAGACTTCATGTCACCTACTTTGGTCATCACATGCAAGTAAGATCTTACTGAAGATAATTCAGAAACGTTTGCAGCAGTATATTGATAGAGAACTTCCAGAGGTTCAAGCCGGATTCA
>NW_006922231.1:214584-218825 GCF_000298275.1 Orycteropus afer afer | reverse complement strand
GATGAAAGAGGGGGAGGCCTTCAGGGAGATGGATTGATACAGTGGCTGCGATGATGGGCTCGAGTATAGCAGGGATTGTGGGGCTGGTGCCGGATCGGGCAGTGTTTCGTTCTGCTGTGCATGGGGTCGCTATGAGTCAGAAACGACTCGACAGCACTTAGCAACAACAACAACAACAACTTTGGTCATGAAAAAAGGGACCATTCCCTGGAGAAGGATGTCATGCTTGGTAAGGTGGAGGGTCGATGGAGTAGGGGAAGGCCCTCAATGAGATGGATTAACACAGTGGCTGCCACGATGGTCTCAAGTATAGCAGGGATTGCGGAGCTGGCACAGGACTGGGTGGTATTTTGTTCTGCTGTGCATAGGGTCGCTATGAGTCGGAGACGACTCAACTGGATCTAACAACAATAACAACATCTTGTGAATTTGTAAAATAGTGGTGTTAATTGTGATTACAGATAATATATATACAGTACCCAGCACACACACACACAAAACCCAAACTCATTACCATCAAGTTGGTTCCGACTCATAGTGACCCCTCCTTGGGTTTCCAAGTCAGTATCTCTGCGGAAGTAGATTGCCCAGCCTTCCTTCAGAGAAGTGGCTGGTGAGTTTGATTGCCAGCCTTCTGGTTAGCAGTCAAATGCTTTAGATGCTATGCCACCAGAGCCCCTACCCAGTACACAAAAGGTACATAATAAGTGGTAACTATTATAATAGGATCACTCTGAGTCAAAATCAACTCAGTGACCATAGATTGTATTATTATAGTCCAAAGATTAGAAGAGGCTGATAAGCAAAGCCTGAAACAGGAGTCAGCAGCTTCTGGCACTCATTCTGGAATATGCCATGCAGCTCCACATTGCCCTGCCTGTTACCCTGAGCCAGGGCAGAATTTTACCTGAAAGAGTAGGCTGGGAGTTGATTGAAATGATGGCATTTCTGCAATCATGTGACAGAAAATAATGTAGTTGGGTATTTTTCCTCAAAAACTGTTTTCTCCTTATTCTGTACACCATATCATGAGGATTCTCTTCTTCAGTCAACCAGGAGCCTAATAGTGGTCAGTTCACTATTTTGAGATACTCTGGGGTGAAAACAATTGAAATTGTTTAGCTTAAAAGAAGGTTCATAGTGACTGGTTGTTGTTGTTATGTACCGTTGAGTTGGACCCGACTCACAGCGACCCCTCCTTGGGTTTCCGAGGCAGCATCACTACGGAAGTAGATTGCCCCATCTTCCTTCTGAGGAGTGGCTGGTGGGTTTGAACCGCCAGTGACTGGAGGACATTATAAAACCCAAAAATATATAAGGAGATGAAAGCCTCTTCAGTCTCTCTATAAAAGAAGGCAGATCTTTGAAGGAGTAAGAAAGTTGTGAGCTAAGAACAAAACAAACAAAACAAAAAAACACCCAGGAATTAGGTGTGTTTACCTGTCTGTCTGTCTGAGTCAACTCACAAGGTTCTCCCTGTCAGAAGTGCTCATTTTGTGTATTTTCTGCTTCTGAGGACAGAGGTGAGAACCTTGGTCAAGCAGGTATCATGGATCAAAGAGGAGCCATGTCTACATGGCTGTATTTGTGTGTTTACCTGTATCAGAGCCAATCCAGGGGGTCCTTTTATGCTTATCTGATAACAATGCAGCAACCCTGCATCATCCAATTATTTAGTCATTTATTCATTCCTTTATCAACAAGAAGTGGAAGACTTACTGTATTTAAACATCATTTATCTACCTCTGACTTACACACTATTGTTTTCATGTACTTTAATTTTTAATATTATTTTATAGAGTCAACATTCATTTAGAGTCATGTAAATATTTATCCTTTTCTTGTTCTTTATTTCTTCCTACATCTCAGATAGAAGCTCTGGTAGCATAGTGGCTAAAGCACTTGACTGCTAACCAGAAGGCTGGCGGTTCAAACCCACCAGCCACTCCTCGGAAGGAAGGTTGGGCAATCCTACTTCCGTAGTGATACTGCCTCGGAAACCCAAGGAGGGGTCACTATGAGTGAGGGCTGACTCGATGGCACATAACAACAACAACAACATTTCAGATACTCTATCTTGGATCATTTTCCCTCTGCCTGAAGAATGCTCTTGTATTTCCTTTAGTTGGTGATGAATTTTATCAGGAATTTTTTTTTTTTCACATGAAAATTTATTTTGAAAAATTGCAAGTTATTTATAATTATAATGATTAGTTATTTGCCTTACTGGATATCAAGATGTTATAAAAACTATAGCAATGTGTTTTGGACAAGGATATTTTTGTTGTTATGTGCCCTTGAGTCAGACTCAACTCATAGCGACCCCTCCTTGGGTTAACGAGGCAGTAGCACAATTAAAATGGAACAGAATAGAAACGTCATTGACAGAGCTAGCATTCCAATCCAGGTAGTGTTCTTAGCCACCATATTAACTAAAGCAGAGAATATATAAAGCAGTCAAATATATCACACAGTTAACACATTCACTCACTCAGCATCCTCAAACCCACTGATTTTACCATCTTTTCAATGTTCGTAACCTCCTCGATGTTCTCTCTTCCTTTCTAATCTTTATTGCAAACATCCTTAACCCCTTGGCCTCTGTCTTAATCAAGCTTGCTTGCCAAAATCACAGCCTTTGCTGAATTAAATTACCCATCTACCACTGCCCTGCAACCATGTATCTGAACGTGGCTAAAGAAAAACACAAAGCCATTTGACTGGTCTCACCATGAACCTGTTGTTGTTAGTTGCCATTGAGTCAAGTCTGCCTCATGGTAACGGCATGTGTTTCAGAATAGACCTGGTGCATGGGGTTTTCACATAATCGTTTGGGAAGCAGATCACCAGGCTTATTAACTATGTACCTCTGGGTGGATTTGAATCATCAACCTTTTGATTAGTAGTCCCGTGTTTAACTATTTGTGCTACCCAAAGACTCTTTCACCATGAACCTAAATGACTCTATATTGCATACTTAATGTAGTTATTATGCTTATTATATATTATCTGCTCCATGGGACACAAGGTCAATAAGGGAAAGATTATTTTTGTTTGTATCCCAATATCTGCTACCCAATAATCCTGTTTCCTTAGTTCATTCAGTCTCCCACTTTTCTAGATAATTATTTTACATCTACTCTTGGGAGCTCTGGTAGCATAGTGGCTAAGACGCTTGCTAACCAGACGGCTGGCAGTTCAAACCCACCAGCCACTCCTCGGAAGGAAGGTTGGGCAATCCTACTTCCGTAGTGATACTGCCTCGGAAACCCAAGGAGGGGTCGCTGTGAGTCGGGGCAGACTCAACGGCACATAACAACAACAACTCTTTCATCAAAATTATATAATTCCTCATTGTCAAACTCTGTTAAATCACAGAGCTTCTTAGACCCCATTCCCTCTTACCTTCTTAAGGAATTGCTCCAGCCGTTCTTCCCATTCTCCTATATCATCAACATTCCCATCTTTACTGGATAGTCTGCATTAGCCTATACTGTTGTTTCTTCCATCTTAAAAGTATGTACATATTAAATTAGCCCCATTTCTCCTGCCAGCTACAATCTCATTTCTCTCCTCTCCTTTGCTAAACTTCTTTTTTATTGTGATTTGGGTGAAGGTTTACAGAGCAAATTCACTTTCCATACAGCTGTTCACATATACTTTGTCTCATGTCATTGACCAGAATTTACCACAATGCAACAGCTCCCCTCCCACTTCCTAAGTTATCTCTTCCCAGTGGCCATCCCTCCATACACTCCTGCCCCCTGAGCTGTCTCCCTGTGCATAAGCAGCCCTTCTTTCTCCCACGATTATTCGCTCCAAGGAGTGTATCTACTTGAGGTAAACGTTTAACTCATATGCCTGTATTTTGTTTGGCTGGAAACCACAGGAGTGGGTTCAATTTCAGAACTGAAGGGCAGCAAGGAGCCATATTCTCAGTGGTTCCACCAGGCTCTATCGGACCAGCAAAACTGGTCCCCCTCCTTTTTTTTTTCCTCCAAATGATTTTGAGTTTTGTTCCACATTGTTCTCGCACTCTATCAAGGATCTCCTACATAGATCCCCTTCCAAGTGGATGACACTGGTTGCCGGGCACCATCTAGTTCTTCTGGTCTCATAGTTGGGTAGGCTTCAGACTGGATGGTGTACCAGTCACTAGACCTAATTGTTTCTATGAATTTTGGTTTTCTTCATTCTTCTTTGCTCTGCATGAGGAGAGACCCATCGTTGCATCTAGATGG
>NW_006922231.1:212989-213467 GCF_000298275.1 Orycteropus afer afer | reverse complement strand
GGACTAATACAATATTTGTCCTTTTGTGATTGACTTATGTCAGTCAGCATAATGTCCTCCAAGTTCATCCACGTTATGCTGTGTTTTGCAGATTCTACATTATTCTTTAGCGTTGCATAATATTCCATTGTGTGTATGTACCATAGTTTGGTTATCCATTCCTCAGTTGGTGGACATCTAGGTTGTTTCCATCTTTTGGCTATTGAAAATAGTGCTGCAATGAACATGGGTGTGCATATATCTGTTCTTGTCATGGCTCTCACTTCTTTAGAGTATATACCTAGTAATGCAATGGCTGGGTCAAATGGTATTTCAATTCCAACTTTTGAAGAAATCGCCATACTGCTTTCCACGATGGTTGTACTATTTTACAGTCCCACCAGCAGTGTATGAGAGTCCCAATATCTCCACAACCTCGTCAGCATTTGTTATTTTCTGTCTTGTTGAACTTTGCTACTAGTGCTGGAGCAAGATGGTA
>NW_006922231.1:197107-203571 GCF_000298275.1 Orycteropus afer afer | reverse complement strand
CTAAAGATAATTCTTTTGAATTCCTTATCAGAGTGTTCCAATGCTGCTTCTTCCTCAGGGATGTGTTCTGGGTCTGTATCCTGCTCCCTTGTTTCTACCACTTTATCCTGCTTCTTTGTGTAGACCGTGATGGTCTGTTGTTTCTGAGGCATCGTGGGATTGTTTTTAGATCTCTGTTAACTGTTTATGAAGAGCAGCAAGGGTAATTCAGGCTCTTCTTGGTGGTTTTTTATTGTTGGCCTGTTGGTGGAGAAGGAGGTAGTGGCTCTCGCTCAGTAAGTGAAGTCGCAGGAGGTGTGGGTGTAGTTGTGTCTTATGGGGACTGCTGTTGTCTCACACTCAGTTAGACACAAATTACATTTGAACAGCCATCAAAAAACTAAAAGCCTATGGACAAAAAACACACCATGTAATCACATAGTAACAGTAACCAAAAAAAGAAAAAAGGGCAAAAAAGAAGAAAAAACAAGAAAACCTGCAATATCTGGGGATAGGGCACTAAGAAAAAAAGTAGGGAAGAAGAATAATAAATTAAGAAAAAAAATGGGAAAAATGGAAAAAGAAAAACAAGGAATGGGGTTAATCACAAGAAAAAAGGGGAAAATAAATAAATAAATAAACCTTAAATTAAAAACAAAAAAAAATTCAACCTGAAAACTAGGACCTGGTAGGGGAAAATTAAGAATAATAATAAAAAGACAAAAGCATTAATAATATTAGTTGTTTTAAAACAGACAAATACAAGCAAACTAATCACCAGAAAAAGGAAAGCGAAAAAGAAAAAAATAAAAATAAAAAAAGAGTAAAATTAATCAGTGGAGGACAGGGCAGGGCACCCAGGCTCTGTCTGAGCACACAGACTGTGATGGAGTTCCTGTAGGCCCAGAAGGTAGGTGGGAGTGGGGGATGGCCATACCTCCATTCACCAAGTGGGTGTGGGGTATAAAAGTAACAAGAGGAATGTTGTACCTTTTCAGTTGCAGGTCCTGAGTGTCCTTGGGGTTGCTGGAAAGCAGAACGTGTTCTTAAGCCCCAGGAATCTGCGAGAGTGCTGTCTCTTTAAATACCCAAAATAGTTAAGCCGCTTTTTAAACCTTCAAAATGGCAGCAGCCTCCAGACCAGGAAAGGTCCCCAGTTCAGCCCACCTTTCTCTTCACCTTCTCCGTTTGTTCCCCAGCCACTGTGCACAGTCCTCCGTGCAGTCCCTGGCTAGCAGGGTGATTTTTAGGTTAATTCTCACGTCCTACCACCAGTCGGGAATCTCCAAGCTGCCTGTACCGTCAGGATCACTCAGGATCACTGTCAAACCTCAGCTCCGTGTGTCTCCTTTTTTGGTATTTTCACGCAAATTCTTCTGCTAGTTGGGGTTTAGTCCACTTCTTTATCCTTCCCTTCAAAGCTCAAGGGTCCAGGATTATCTTCTGTGTCTGTGTTAATTGGTTTCCCTTTTCTTTGTTGAAGAGGGTCTGTGCAATGTTTCTTCCTAATTCGCCATCTTGCCGGAACTCCTTTGCTAAACTTCTTAAGAGTGCTGTTTATATAATATTCTCCATTTCCTGTCCTCCTGTTTCTCTTGGATCCAGGAGTTTGACCTTTTCACTCTACCAAAACTACTCTTGTAAGGGCCACTGATGACCTCTACATTGTTACATCCAATGGTCAATTCTTTTTTCCTTATCTTACTTAGAATACATTCAAGCATTTGACAAATTCATCACTCTCTCTTCCTTAATACGCTTTCTTCACATGGCTTCCAGGACACTGCTTATTTTTTGGATTTCCATATACTTCAGTGGTTTACTCATTCTCAGTATCCCTTGATGTTTTCCCTCTTCTTTTGACTTCTTAACTAATATGAATACACAAAGGCACTTACTTGGACTTCTCTGTCTAGTCATTCCCTCTGCAATCTCACCCAGTCTAAACAGCTTTGAATACCATGTTTCCAACAATTTCTACATTTTTATTTCTAGCCTAGATCATACTCCTAAATTTCTGACTCATATATTCAATTGCATCTTTGAGATCTCTACTTGGATTTTTAATGGAGTTTTCAAACTTAACATGACCTAACTGCACAGTCTGATCTTCTCCCCATGCTGATCTCTCCAAGAGGCTTCTCCCTTCATTTGGTACATCCCGCCTCCCAGTTGATTCTGGAGGGTGCCACCATTTTTAAGGCTCTGGAGTCATCTTGAATTCCTTTCTTTCTCTCACAGTTCACAGTCTATCAGGAAATCGTGTTGGCTTTACCTTCAAAACAGATCCAGATCTGACCCTACTTTCCACCTTCAGTTTTACCACTGTGGTCCAATCTATTATCATCTCTCACATGAACTACTATCTCAACTAAGCTTCCCTACTTCTTTTTTCCCTACCTCTTTATCTACCTCTGACTTATACACTATTGTTATCATGCTTTTGACCAAGGAGCTCTGGTGGTGCAGTGCCTAGGGTATTTGATGGGTAACCAAAAGGTTGGCAGTTCAAACCCACCAGCCCCTCCATGTAGGGAAGACTGGGCAGTCTACTTCTATAAAGATTCACCACCTCAGAAACTCAGTAGGGGTCGCTATGAGTAGTCATAATCAACCTGATAGCAGTGGGTAACATACCTTGGACCATTCTAAAAACAGCAGCCAAAATAATACTTTTGGAATGTGAGTCAGATGATGTTACTCCTCTCCTTACAATTCTCCAATGGGTCCCAGTTTACTCAGAGAAATTGTTTGCAATGATTCTCTCTCTTCTTTACCTCTCTGACCTCATTTTCAATTTCTTCTCTTCCTAACTCACTCCACCTCTGCTACGCTGGCCTCTTTGCTGCTCCTTAAACCAGGAAGGCACAGTTCTACCTCAGGGTGTTTGTTCTAGTTCTTACCTCTACCAGAAAATCTCTTCCCCAAAATATTCTCATGGCTAAGAGCCTCACCTCCTATTAGTCTCTTTTCAACTATCATTTTCTCAACAGATCTACCTTGACCTCCCCTTAAAAAATTGCATACTGTACCCCAAGATTCTTCTTACTCTGCTTTGATTTTTTTTCCCACAACACGTATCACCTTCTAATATTGTATATAAATTTTGAATTTTATGCTTATTTTTTATTGTCACTTCAGTAGGATGTAAGACCTATGAGAATAAAGATATTTTTCTCTGTCTTCTTCACTACAATCTCCAGCATTTGCTGCCCACCTACCTGTGCCAGGCTCTAGGTGAGGGCATGAGGATATAAAGAAAATAAGGCACAACCTCTGCCTCAGAGAGCTCACAATAGACTGAGAATAAAAACCCTTCAGCTCTATACACAAGCAATCTTGGCTTGTAACATCCAATGGACAGCTCACACTCGCCTTTTAATGTTACATAAATTTGCCTTCATAGTAAAATGATTCAACCAACCCCTACTGGCCATAAATTCTTCATCATACTCACCTTCACTTGCTGCACTTGCAGCTTTTAAATCATTGAAAAGGCTTCCAGCCTTTTCTTGCACTAAACTAAGGTTAAATAGGACCTTATGCATCTGTTCTAATGTATCTATAAATTCAACTTAAAGACACACTTAAAAATGGGTCTCTTTCATAATCGAGGGACTGACTACACTTTTGTAAAGTTACAGAGTCCATCACACACATACTCATTTGATTCTCAAAACAAGAAGCATGTTTAAGGCAAGAAAGCAAGAGGCTAATGTCCTCATTTTATTGTTGTTAAGTGCTGTCGCGTCAGTTTTGACTCATAGCAAACCTACGCACAGCAGAACAAAACACTGCTGGGTCCTGTGCCAGCCTCACAATCCGTGCTATACCTGAGCCCATCATTGCAGCCACTATGTCAATCCATCTTGTTGAGGGCCTTCCCCTTTTTCGCTGACCCTCCACTTTCCCAAGCATGATTTCCTTCTCCAGGGTATGATCCCTTCTGGCAATATGACCAAAGCAAGTCAGACAAAGTCTGGCCATTCTTGCTTCCAAGGAGCATTCTGGCTTCTTCAAGGACAGATTTGTTAGTTCTTTTGGCAGTCTGTGGTACTTCCAGTATTCTTCACCAACACCACAACGCAAAAGCATCAATTCTTCTTTGGTCTTCCATATTAATTGTCCAGCTCTCACATGCATATGAAACAATGGAAAATACCATGGCTTGGGTTAGGTGCACCTTAGTTTTCAAAGAGACATCTTTGCTCTTCAGCACTTGAAAAAGGTCCTTTGCAGCAGATTGGCCCAGTGCAATGCATCACCTGATGTCTTGACTGCTGTTTCCATTGGTGTTGATTGTGGAACCAAGTAATATGAAATCCTTAAGAACTTCAGTCTTTTCTCCATTTATTGTGATGCTACTTATTGGATTTCCATTTCCTTTATGTTGAGATGTAATCCATATTGTAGACTGTATTCTTTAATCTTCATCAGTAAGTGCTTCAAGTCATCCTCACTTTCAGCAAGTGAAGTTGTATTGTCTGCATACTGCAAGCTGTTAATGAGACTTCCTCCAATACTGATGCCATGATCTTCTTCATATAGTCCAGCTTCTCTGATTATTTTCCCAGCATACCGATTGAATAAGTATGGTGAAAAGATACAACCCTGACACACTCCCTTCCTGATTTTAAACCATGCAGTATCCCCTTGTTCTGTTTGAAGGACAGCCTCCTGGTCTATGTACAGGTTTCTCATGAGTACAATTAAGCCTTCTGGAATTCCCATTCTTCTTAATGTTACCCAAAATTTGTGTTGATCCATACAATCAAATGCTTTTGCATAGTCAATAAAACACAAGTAAACAGCTTTCTGGTATTCTTTGCTTTTAGCCAAGATCCATCTGACATCAGCAATGATATCCCTCATTCCATGTCCTCTTCTGAATACAGCTTGCATTTCTGGGAGTTCTCTGTCAATATATTGCTGCAACTGTTTTTAATTACCTTCAGCAAGATTTTACTTGCATGTGATATTAATGATATTGGTCAATAATTTATACATTCTGTGGGATCACCTTTCTTTGGAATGGGTGCAAACAGGATCCATTCCAATCAGTTAGCCAGGTAGCTGTCTTCCAGATTTCTTGGCATTGACGAGTGAGTGCCTCCAGCATAGCATCTGTTTGTTGAAACATCTCAATCGGTATCATATCAATTCCTAGAGCCTCATTCTTTGCCAATTCCTTCAGTGCAGCTTTGACTTCTTCTTTCAGTACCATTGGTTATTGATCTTATGGCATCTCCTGAAATGGATGAACATCGACCAATTCTTCTTGGTACAATGACTCTGTGTATTCCTTCCATCTTCTTTTGATGTTCCCTGCATCATTCATTGTATAGGTGTGGAAACTAGATTCCTAAAGAATAAGTGAATTTCTACATAGCCAGTAAACAATGTTTACAGAGCCACAGGAATCCAGGTAAGGGGAGGCAGACAGGCCCCACACTCAGAGGCAGGAAGCAGGGGAAAAAGCCACAAGAATCCAGGTAAGGGGAGACAGACAGGCCCCACACCCAGAGGCAGAAAGGGGTGAAAATCCAGGGACAATAAAGCTGCAGGATTCAGGTAAGGGGAGGGTAGTGAAGTTTCAAACAGCTAAGGGACACAAACTTGTCTGTCGGTTTGTTTTACTGTGGTGGCTTGCATGTTGCTGTGAGGCTTGAGACTGTGCCACAGGTGGCTCAAATGCCAGCTGGGTTGCACATGGTGCACAGGTTTCAGTGCAGCTTATAGACTGAGACAGACTAGGAAGAAGGAAGAGGCCACCTACTTCTTAAAGAATTGTCCAGGAAAAACCTTATGAATAGCAGAGAAACACTGTCTGATACATTACTGGGCAACTTTATGAATAGCCCTGAAACATTGCCCTATACAGTGCAGGAAGACCAGCCCCTTAGGTTGGAAGGCACTCAAAATACAACTGGGAAAGAGCTGCATCATCAGAGTAGAACCAACCTTGATATGGAGAAAGTAAAGCTTTCGACATCTCCATTTTCTGATGTGGCATGACTCAAATTGAGGAGAAACAGCTGCAAACATCCATTAATAATGGGAACATGGAATGTATGAAGTAAGAATCTAGGAAAACTGGAAACTGTCAAAAATGAAATGGAATGCATAAAGATTGATATCCTAAGCATTAGTGAGCTGAAATGGACCAGTTTTGGACATTTTGAATCAGACAAACATAAGATCTACTATGCTGGGAATGACAATTTGAAGAGAAATGGTGTGGCATTAATGATCACAAAGGATGTTTCAAGATCTGTCTTCAAGTACAATGTTGTCAGTGATAGGATAATATCCATATGCTTACAAGAAAGATATCAATAACATTATCCATGAAAAAGCAAGAGATGACTAAAAAGATGAGAAAAGAAAACCAAAATGGATGACAGAAGAGACTCTGAAACTTGCCCTTGAGCAGAGAGTAGCTAAAGCCAATGGAAGAAATGACAAGATAAAAGAGCTGAACAGAA
>NW_006922231.1:195015-195767 GCF_000298275.1 Orycteropus afer afer | reverse complement strand
GGCCAGACTTCGTCTCACCTATTTTGGTCATGTTGTAAGAAGGGACCATTCCCTGGAGAAGGATGTCATGCTTGGTGGGGTGGAGGGTTGATGAAGGAGGGGGAGGCCTTCAATGAGATGGATTGACACGGTGGCTGTGATGATGGGCTCAAGTATAGCAGGGATTGTGGAGCTGGCGTGGGATCAAGCAGTGTTTTGATCTGCTGTGCATAGGGTCGCTATGAGTCGGAGACGACTCGACGGCACCTAATAACAACAAGTAAACAATGGTAAAGAATGTAATTAGGACTCTAACCCTGGGCATGAGATTCCAGTTGCCCTTTCATATCCCCAGAGAAGACTCTCTACTAGACTGAACATGTCAGTCCAGTAGAGGCCCTGGCTATCTGTGTACAGCACTAGAATGCTCCTTAAATGTGTACTCAATCAATCAATATTTTAAAGCTAGGCACTAAGAATATATTTTCAAAGTTTCCCACAAATAAACGTCAAAGATAAGAAAAAAACTCCTACCAAAGTATTTTTAAGTTATATTTAAATATAAACTATTTAGCAACTGTTATTCCTAAAGAATAGTGATAGATGTGATGACTCAATTCTTTCTGGAGTTTACTTTTGGTTTGATGATAATATGCTTTGTGGTCTTTTCCCCAACTATGTTGTTGTTATGTGCCGTCGAGTCAGCCCTGACTCATAGTGACCCCTCCTTGGGTTTCCGAGGCAGTTATCACTACGGAAGTAGGATTGCCCAA
>NW_006922231.1:192647-194815 GCF_000298275.1 Orycteropus afer afer | reverse complement strand
TAAATTTTTATTGTGATTTGGGTGAAAGTGCCCCTACTGTATTATATTCATGGCTCTAATAACTGTAACCTTTTATCTCTGAAGGTTACATGCAAATACTACTAACTGTATTTGCACTTGGCCACTTGGGCACTAGACTTGCACTTAGACTCTGATTATTTCCAATCTCTTTGCCACCAATACCTTTTAAACTCTGCCTAAATCCTGCATCCCCTACTAAGACTTTATAGATCTTAATTTCTCCTGTCTTCATTTTCATCAAACTACATTGCATTTTATACTTCCCTCCCCAAATTCTTTTTTTAAAAAACCTCTCAGCTTAAAAATCAAATCTAAAATCTTTTCTAAGAATCATTTCTATCTTATTTTGCTCATTATAAAATCTATCTAACTCATTTGGCCCAGCACACTAGCAGACGTTCATGAGATGTTGAAGGGGAGGGTAGTACTGATTCAGCTCTCTGTTCCAATAAACTCTTCCTTACATCTTCATAAACCAGGGTAGACTTGCAAGGTACCATGACAAAACTTAAAGAAGCAGTCAGAGAGAGTTTGCTGTTACTCATGGTGTCATACCATTTCTGCCAACATAGAGTAATGGCACCCTGAGAGTTCCAAGGTCACATTGCCTAATGGAATTCTTGAGCTGTGTGAGAGTTATGTGAACTGTTGAGGTGAACAGGGAAGAGCTGCAGTTGCCAAGGCCAGAGATAAAATGGATAAGCATGAGCTAGGGTCACTAGGCTTAAGGTCATTTACGTAAACTTTTTTTAAAAAACCTTTTATTGGGATTTGGGTGAAAGTTTACAGAGCATATTCATTTTCCATCCAACAGTTCATACACATTTTGGTTTGTGACAGTGATTGTACTCCACAATGTAATAGCTCTCTTTCCACTTCCTTCCTGTGGTTACCTTTTTCCTGGATCCTTATTTCCTATGCATTCCTTTCTGCTCTCTGAGCTTTCTCCCTGCTGCAAACGCTGCCCTTCTGATCTCCCAATGCTGATTGCTCTAAGGAGTGAAACTACCTGGTGTAATTGTTCACCCTGTAGGCCTATCTATTGTTTGGCTGAAAAGTTAAGTCACAGGCATTTGTTCAATTCCAGGCCCAAAGAGTGACTAGGGGCTATAGTCTCAGGGTTTTTACCAGTCAGTATCAGACCAGTAAGCCTAGTCTCTTTTTTTTTTATGATTTTAAGTTTTGTTCCACATTTTTCTTCCACTCTTTCTAGGATCTACAATTTTGATCCCTTTCCTAGTGGTTAACATAAGTAGCTAGGTACCATCGAGTTCTACTAGTCTCAGGGTCATGTAGCCTGAGGTTCCCTGGCCACTATTTCCTTGGACTAATTGTTTCCCTGTGTCTTTTATTTTCTTCACTCATCTTGCTCTGGACGAGAAGAGACCAATTGTTACATCACAGATGGCCGCTCAAAAGCTTTTTAAGACCTCAGTAGCTACTTAACCAAAGTAGGATGTAGAAAAATGTTTTTGTGTAGTATATTATGTCAACTGAGCTTGATATCCCCGTGACTACGGTCCTGTGCCTACAGGCCCAGCACCTCATTCCCTCAAGGTGGTTGTGGCTAAAAAGTTATCATATATGTTGACTCACTCTTAAAGGTTATTCTAAAACTATACCTTTTTTAAAAAAATGTACTTTGCTTTGCCACAGATTAAAATATTTGCTATTACCATATCCAAATATCTATAAACAGTATAACAGGAAAGAACAGTAACATCAGTTTTGTGTTTGATATTAAGGAGCTCTTGTGGCGTAGTGCTTAAGGCACTTGACTGCTAACCAGAAGGCTGGCAGTTCAAAACCACCAGCTACTCTTCGGAAGGAAGACTGGGCAATCTTCTATAGAGATACCGCTTCGGAAACCCATCAGTTCTCCATTCATTATTCACAGCACTGTTTTTAGTCCTAATATTGTAGCATCCTAATGAGTCTTCAATAAAGAGTGTTGTGAAATGTTTGGAAATCTACCATGGCAAACTTAAGTCAAGATTGCAATGATCAGTGCACCAATTTTGGAACTCAATTAATATCAGGTAGAATCTGAGTCTCTTTATCCTCCTCCTTTGCTGCCTCTTTTTTTAAAAATTAAACTTTTCATTTAGAGATAATTGTATATACACATGTAATTGTAAAAATAATAT
>NW_006922231.1:166435-192547 GCF_000298275.1 Orycteropus afer afer | reverse complement strand
GGTACCCTTTAGTTTCCCTAATGGTAACACTACAACCAGGATATTGACATTGATACAGTCAAGATACAGAGCAACTCTTTCAACCTGAAGATGATGCTTCCTGTTGCCCTTTTATAGCTACACCCACTTCCCTCCCATCCTCACCCCTCCTTATCCCTAAAAAACCAAAACAAAACAACAAAACAACAACAAAAAAAAAACCACAAAACCCACTGCCATTAGTTGATTCTGACTCACAGTGACCATGTAGGGCAGAGTAGAACTACCCCATAGAGTTTCCAAGGCTGTAAATCTTTATGGAAGCTGGCTGCAACATCTTTCTCTTGCAGACCAGCTGGTAAGTTACAGTCACTGGCCTTTCAATTAATAGCCAAATGCTTTAACCACCAGGGTTTTTCTTACCCCAAGCAACCACTAATTTGTTCTCTATTTTTATAATTTTGTCATTTCAAGAATGTTATATAAATGGAATCATACAGTAGGTAATCTTCTGAGATTTTTTTTTTTTTTTCAATTAGGATAGTCCTGTGGAGATTCATTAAAATTGTTGCATGTATCACTAATAGGTTCTTTTTCTTAATTGTTGAGTAAATAGTATTTTATGGTATGGATGTACTACAGTTTGTTTAGTCATTTACCTGTTGAAGGACATCTGAATTATGTCCAATTTTTTGGCAGTTATTTTATGCAGGTTTTTGTGTGAACATAAGTGTTTATTTCTCTGGGATAAATGTCCAAGAGTATAATTTCTGGAAAGTATGGAAATTGCATGTTTAGTTTTTAAAGAAACTGGTGTACTGTTTTCCAGAGTGGCTGTACCATTTTGCTTTCCCATTAGCAATGGATGAGCAATCTATTTTCTCTGAATCCTTCCTAACATTTGCTGTTGTCACTATTTTTTACTTTATGTATTTTGGTAGTTTTTAGTGATATCTCATTCTACTTTCAATTTACATTTCCTTTAATGATTAATGTTCTTAAACATCTTTACATGTCTTTACTTGTCATCTGTGCAGATAGTCCCCAACTTATGATGGGTTCCATTTAAACCAGTTGTAAGTCAGTACTGACTAAATGTAATACCTTTTTTTTTTTCTTTCCAAGTTTTCATTAGTTTTGCCTTTTGTTATCAGTAATTTTATAAACCTGATCTTTTGTTTTTGGGTTTTGGAAACATTACATACAAGCTTATAGATATATTTAATACATACATACATAATGAATACACAAATTGTAAAAATTTACTTCAACGATGAAGGAGAGTTGGAGGATGTTGGCATTTTGTCAACTGCAGTAATAAATTAACTTGTGGAAAGTTCTGGATCATCTAAATTATCCTTGGGAATGGTGATGGCGTATCTAGTCAGAAAATTAGTGAGAGTTGTCAAGATGATCCTTTTCTTTTTTTCTTCATGTATTTCATGGTAACATCTCACTGCTTCCTGAATCTGCTGATGTTAGCACAGCAGTCAGTATTTGGGTCCATGTTTTCAAGCAACTGAAACCCCTGATTTAGTTTAAAAAGAGCTCCAGTTAATTCTTGCACTGTCAATTTTTTTTGACAGCTCTCCTTCTTCTTCCTCGTTCTTTCTTCCTCAGCATTTCTTTCCTCTTCAAAATTCATTAAGTCCTGATCTGTCAATTCCCTTTCTTTGTGATATATGTACGAGCTGCTTCACATCAGCAATATCAAGTTCTAAATTCAGCCTTCTTGCATCATGGACAATTTTTCCACTCATCTCTTCCATCATATCATCCTGATCAGATGCTTAGAGCATGTTCACATAACTCAGCAATTTTTTCCATATCCTCTGCATGCATTTTCCCATCACTTCTACCCAGGAAGATGTAGTGTTCCAGATAGACTGATGGTTATAAATGCAGTTCCTTATAAATCAAATACGTCTAAGTGTATTTGAGTATATCCTCCTTTGCGAAATATCTGTGTGCATTTTCTAATTGGAGTGTTTGCTTTTTTATTGCTAAGTTTTGAGAAACGTTTATATATTCTAGATACTAACACATTTTTGGGTATGCAGTTTGCAAATATTTTCTCCCAAATGGTAACTTGTCTTTTCATCATCTTAACAGACTATTTTGTGGAGCAGAAGTTTTCAATTTTGATGAATTCCAATCTATCAAATCTTCCTTTTAAGGATCATGCTTTTGATGTCAAGTGAAAGAATTTTTGTGTAAACTTCTGATCCTGGAGATTTTCTCCTATTTTTTCTAAAAGTTTAAAACGTCTTCATTTTATATTTAAGTCCATGTGCAGAAAAAAGTTGATATATGTGTCTGTCCCTCCATTAGTACCACATAGTCTTGATTACTGCAGTTATACAGTAAGTTTTAAAATTAGGTAAACAGATTTCTCTCACTTTACTCTTCTTTTTCAAAACTGTTTTTAGCAATTCTAGTTCCTTTACTTTTACATATAATTTTTTTTAGTACTTTTGTCTATAGCTACAAAAAAAAATCTCTTTGGGATTTTGAGAGGACTTGTGTTAAATCTATAGATCTGTTCTGGGGAATCTGACATCTTTATTATATGTTGTGTCCTCCAATCCATGAAAATGACATGTCTCTCTATTTATTTAGATTTTCTTTGGTTTCATCCATTAGTACTGTGTAGTTTTCAGAACACCAGTCCTATACATGTTTTATTATACCTAACTATTTCATGTGTTTTGAGCTATCATAAATAGTATTGTATTTTTTTATTTCTACGTTCATGTGCTCATTACTAGCATTTAGAAATGCAATTGATTTTTGTATGTTTGTCATGTATCCTGTGACCTTGGTGAACTCACTAATTACTTCTAGGAAGTTTTTTTTTTGTAGAAATACTGTGATTTTATATGTGGATAATCATGTAATCTATAAACAGAGTTTTATTCCTTCCATTTGATCTGAATGGTTTTTCTTGATTTATTGTGTTAGTTAGGACTTCCAGTACTATGTTGAATAAGAGTGATAAGACATCCTTGTCTTGTCCACAATCAGATAGGAAAAAACATCAGTCTTTCATCATTAAGATTATGTTAGCTCTAGGTTTTTTGTAGACATAGTTTATCAAGTTGAAAAAGCTCCCCTTCCTAAAAGTTTTATCATAAATAGGTGTTAAACTTTGTGAAATGCTTATTCTCTATCAGTTGACATGATCATGTGATTTTTTTTTCTTCTTTAGCCTGTTAATATGGCAGATTATAATGACTAATTTTCAAATATTGAAACAGCCTTGCATCTCTGAATAAACACCATTGCATCATGGTATACATTTCTGTTTCTACATTGCTGAATTCTATTACCTAATTATTAAAAAGATTTTTATATTTTGTGTATATTTGTATACAACGTTGGCTTGTAGTTTTTATTATTATTATTATTATTGTTTTAGTACCACACGAATAGTGGCTTCATGAATAAATTGGGACATGTTTCTTCCTCTTTCATTTTCTGGAAGAGATGGTTTAAAATTGGTGTTAATTCTTCTTTAAATATTTGGTAGAATTCTCCAGTGAAACCATCTGGACTTGTAGAATTTGGGGATGTTTTTCATTTATAAATTTGATTTCCTTAGTAGTTCTAGAGCTACTCAAACTATATTTCATATTGGATGAGTTGTGCTTTTTGAAGAATTGTCCATTTTATCTATGTTGTCAAGTTTATGTGTTTAGAGTTGCTTGTAGTAGTCCCTTATTAACCTTTTGATGTCTGAAATGGCTGTAGTGACATCCCCTGTTTCATTCCTGAAACTACTTTCTAATCTGTCAGAGTTTCTAGAGTCTCGTTTTTATTGATCTTTTGATCTAACTGATCTTTTCAAAGAATTAGGTCCTCAGTTCGTTGATTTTTTTTCCTGTTGTTTTTTTATTTTCAATTTCATTGATTTCTGTTCTTATCTTTATTACATTTATTTCTTTCTCTTTGCTTTTATTCTTCTTTGTCTAGGTTCTTGAGGTGAGGGTTTAGATTATTGATTTGAAACTTTTTCTCAGCACTTATGTTTGCATTAAAGAACCCTGGTGGTGCAGTGGTTAAATTTCTCAGCTGCTAACTGAAAGATCTGAGGTTGGAACTCACCAGCTGCTCCATGGGAAGAAGGTATAGTAGTCTGCTTCTGTAAAGATTAACAGCCTTGGAACCCAGCAGGCCAGTTCTATTCTGCCCTACAGTCACTATGAGTTGAAATCAACTTGATGGCAATGAGAATATTTACATTCATTGCTATAAATTTGCCCTTCAGCACTGTTTTAGCTGTGTCCCATATAAATTTTGATATGCTCCATTTTCGTTTTCATTCTGTTAAACACATTTTATGATTTTCCTTGTAACTAATTTTTTGACCCCTGTATTAGATATGTGTTGCTGTTGTTATGTGCCCTTAAGTTGGTCCCGACTCATAGTGAACCCTCCTTGGGTTTCCAAGGCGGTATCACTATGGAAGTAGGATTGCCCAACCTTCCTTCTGAGGAGTGGCTGGTGGGTTTGAACTGCCAGCCTTCTGGTTAGCAGTGAAGTGCCTTAGGCACTATGCTACCAGAGCTCCTAGATATGTGTAGTTTAGTTTTAAAGGTTTGATTTTGATACTGATATCATTTGATTCTATTGTAGTGGGAGAATACATTCTGTTCAATTTCATTTCTTTTAAATTGCTGAGGTTTATTTATGGCCTGGGATATGATCTATCTTGGTATATTCTGTGGACACTTGAAACAAACGTATATTCTCCTGTTGTTGAGTGGAACGTTCTATAACTATCCATTAGACCCTTTTGTTTGGTGGTATTTTTCAGTTCTTTTATATCCGTGATTTCCTGTCTAGTTCTATCAATTGTTAAGGGAGGGATGGTGAAGTCTCCAAACTGTAATTATGGATTTGTGTTTCTTCTTTACTCCCTCCCCCCACGCACACACATAAACTAGTCATTTATTAGCACTGTCACTGGTTTACAAAACAAGTTTCCAGTAAACATGCTGTGCTGCATGGAGGTGACAGAATAAGTCAAGGTTCAAACATATGAACAGTGGGTTCTTATTTTTTCTATTCATTCTTGTCTTAGTCCCATTTGGCAGAAAACTCTTGGATTCGGCTGATCTTCATGTTCAGCATCCTCTTGGTGGGCTTGGCCACCCACCTCTCCTCAAAGATTTGCGGATGGGGCCAAACGAATATGTAGCACTTCTCTCCCAGATCAGGATGAGTGCAGTGAAGCCAAAGAACAGGGCAGTGAGGACAACAGTTTTCCACTCAATTGTGCTTCTATTCATTTCCGCAAAGCTTTTGTTGAATTTAATGTGGTACAATTTAACTTTTGCATCAAAGGAAAGGGTGCCCCAGGCGGCGTTCTTCTCTTTCAAGACTTTCTGCTGGGTGGAAACATTCTTGACGTGGGCCGCATCAGGCAAGGGATAGGCACACCGGTAGACATAGGCTGGGAGGGAATACTCTTTAGGCTCTATGATACTTCTCTGTGCTCTCACACACTGAGGTAGAAATGGCTCGCTTACCAATTAGGTTAAATACACTGGTAGCCAACATTCTTCCGCTGCTGGCTGGCCGCTGGCCGCTGCTGCCACTGTAGCCTTCCGCGACCAACTGCCCTCTACAGTGGCTGCTCACGACCCCCATCTTTACTTTCCATCAGTTTTTGCTTCACATATTTTGCAGCTTTGTTGTTTGGTTCATAAACATTTAGGATTGCCATGTCTTTTTCGTGGGTCAGTCAATTTATAATTACGTAATGACTTTATCTCTGATACTAAATCTCTGATATTAATAAAGCCACTCCTGCTTTTTGTTGATAAATGTTTGCACGATATACCCTTTTCCATCTTTTCACTTTCAATAAATATTTGAATATAAAAAATCATTATTTGAATCATTTAAAAATATATATTATTTTCTACATATGTCTGTATGAAGATATGTGTACATTGTCTCAATCTTGCTTCAAACTTATTCCATAGTAAAATACAAAGTCAAATACCAATAATTATAGACCTTGGCATAGCAGAATAGTTAGGCAACATTTAAGGAACCAGAGTATAGGCTCTTTTTTCATGTAGCTATCATGTTCTTATGCTATGTTATATTGCATTGTATTGAATTATATTGCATTATGTTAAATTATATTTATTAGGTTACATTATATTATACTTATTTTTGCATCTTCTCTCCCTTACTAGATTGTGGGCCCCTTCAGGGAAAGGGATGAAGCAAATACATTACCTGGCACATTGCAAGCACCTAATAAATGCTACTCTCTCCTTTCTACCCACTCCCATTTCCACCTACAGGTAGTTCAGGAATCAGGTTAGACCAGGGGAGAAACTTTAGGCTACTACCAATCCAGGCTTGAAAACTTGAAGGAGATCTCTGAATCAATACCAGGCATGTTTAATGAACATCTCAAATGGAATCTTGTAGGAATTGCAGGCTACCTCCCACTCCACCCCATCTCACACACCTTTGGAGATTCAGACTTATGCAGACACCACGGGATTGAAAAGAAGCTGTAGTATTCTGTCTTCCACTTCCCTTCTCTTAGAGTTCTGACTAATTTGTCAGTAGCTGTTTATTTGTTTAATGCATATTTGTGGAAGAAAAGGAAGATAAAGAAGTATACCTCTGTTGTTGTTGTTATTTGCTATCGAGTCGGACCCAACTCATAGCGACCCTTCCCTCGGTTTCCGAGGCAGTATCAGTACCGAAGTAGATTGCCCCACCTTCCTTGCGAGGAGTGGCTGGTGGATTTGAACCACCAGCCTTCTGGTTAGCAGTCAAGTGCCTTAGGCACTACGCTACCAGAGCTCCTCAGTATACCTCTAGAGGAAGGTTTTCCAAACTGTGACCTGACAAAAATCAACAGATGTTTAGTGATAACAAGGACTCTATGGGAAAATAAGTTTGAGAAATGCTGCTTACCTCATTGCTTTCTCAGAGGGTCACAATGCACACTAAAGATTCTGAGAAGTCCTACAGTGAAAAAGTATTTAACTGTTTCCTCTCCCTACCCACTAGTGCTCAGAGAGAACACAATATTCATATACATATTTTTTAATCTGGCACATGAAACTACTCCTAAGAAAAGTAATCCTAAAAGTTCCATGAGCAGGAAAACAATACCAAAGACAGATGGTGGTAAAAGCCAAACCCTGAAAGGTTTAATCTTAACTTGACCGAGGCAATAGGTAAATACGGGTGTGGTGGGATATGTAGGGGGTATTATACTTGAAGAGATGATTGTAACTAAGTAGGAATTTTAAATTACAGACTTACAGAAGTTATTGAGAAGATTGTTTAGAAAGGAATTATTACACTAGTCAAGTATAGTGGATTTTTTTTGGGGGGGAGGGATTAATTTGAACTATCTTCTCATAATTTGAACTGTCTTATGTCCCAGCAGGAGAGAAATGGCACATTTAAATTAGGGTATTTGAGAATAGTTTAATGACAGAATTATTTACAAAGCTAGGAGCAGAGCAAAGAGTAACCAAAAATGGTATAGAAATATCTTGGAGCCACAGAAATGGGGGGACATTGCCAGCCCTAGGCCAACAAGGATGAGGGGTAGGGAGCAGTTACCAGAATCCAGGTTGGATGTCATGGACAGACAACTGCTTGGAGAGGGGCAGTGACCTTATAGACATAGCTTTGGGAGACAAGCAGTAAAGGAAATGGCCTGTCTATATCCAGATCTTGGTCTCCTCTCTTCTCCAGTCTTCCCCGGCTCCCCTCCACTGAACCCACAGAAGTCAACCTTCTAGGACAGATAACAGTATAGGGAAGGATGGAGAGTAAATATGGAAGGGCAAAAGTAAGATATTTGCCTCATGTCTCAAGGTAGAAAAATGTGGAAACTGGCAAAGAAATTTTAACTCTACCATTTCTTGACTAGCTGTTGTCTGCTCATAATGCATGCAACACTTGGAGTCGAGAGAGCACACAGTGATATCAACACACTGCCTTAAGTGCGATGAAGACATAAAGACAATAAGACAGAGATGCAGCCCTCAAAAGTGAAGTGTTTCTTTGAAAATGGGGGTAAGACATTCATGCAAAGTAGCTATAAACAAAATGAAAAATAAATAATTAAAATATAGAGTGAAACATAAAGAGGTGTTGAAAGAATATGGAAATTCACTGCCAAATTCATAGCCAAATTATGGCCTTAGAGTTGATCTGCAATGCTAGTATATAAAGTTGTTGGCTAATATAGACTTTCTGGTACAAATTAAAATTTTGGGATTTTAAAATGTACCTGAAATTTAATTTTATCTATTAATAACCAATAACAACCCATAATCCAAAATTTAGTTACTAAAAATTTTTCTTTTAGAATTGAAGTATATACAAAGAGTAACTCATAGAATACTAATTTTTGTGAAAATTTATCGAGTATTTTGTATTTAACTTCTGACATTCTTAAACACCCGTTAAGTGTTTGTTTCATAGAGGATATCCTAGAAGAAAGTTTTTTTCACTTTAACACAACCATTTCCATCCTGGCATATTTTTTTTCTAGGTTTTATCTATATGTTCCAGACCTACACTTCCTGACCCCAAAGAACTTTATACTGTTTTTCAGTCCTAGGTGATAGAATATTGTGGCCATATATTATAGATTTGATATAATTCAGGTAGTCTCGACCATCTGTTGACTGGAATTTGCACTTTCTCAAAGCAACATAGGAAATCACAGATAAATCCTGCCTGAGTCATCTAATTACACTCTAAAGAGTGGGAGTAATGGGGTCATTGACCAAACTGACAGAGTTGTTTTCTGCAAGAGAGAACTGAAGAGGGACAATGACCTCTTTAGAAATTAAAAAAGAAAAAAAAAAGAAGTGTTACACAAATTCTGATAGAACAAGGAAGCCTCAATTGCAACCTGGTTTGAAAACAGAAATACAAAATTATGACCTTGATAATGTTGTTTAGCTTCCTGTATCTCGACTAAAAGAAAAAATATCTATCCTATTTCCTTCACCTTGCCTTTTCCTTTCCTCCTCATGTATGTAGAATTGTGTGCTTCCCTGCCTAGGATGTGAGGATGTTGTACCTCTCGATGCTTGTACATGAAACATTTCAGTTACAGAACCTATTTCAGGTTACCTGTATGCAAAAGGAAGAGCCCATGGGAGAAAGATGTGGCAATCTGCTCCTGTAAAGATTATAGCTTTGGAAACCCTATAGGGTCACTATGGGTCAGAATAGACTCAACGGTATATAACAACACACAGAAGGAACTGCAAGGCAGCTTTTTCCCATTACTTACGTAATTTGCAGGAGCACTGGTGGTGAAGCGGTTAAAACACTCAGCTGCTAACGAAAAGGTCAGTGGTCTGACCCACTACTCCATGGAAGAAAGATATGGTAATCTGCTTCTGTAAAGATTTACAGCCTTGGAAACCCTATGGGGCAGTTCTACCTTGTCCTGTAGGATCACTATGAATTGGAATCAACTCCACAAGGGTGGGTATGGTTTGGTTTATGTAATTCATTAAAGAATTATGTTTTCATCTTTATAATGGAAATTTTAAAAGTAAAATGTGATTTATTTTGTTAAATCTCACTGCACAGCTCCATTAGCAGGAATGTGGCCACACCAAAGTGAGACTCATTATTTCAAATGAACCCCAGCAAAAATAGAAATAAAAATAAATCCTTTCTGGCAGAAGAGGTTCTTCAGGCCCAGATCTTGCCTGACTTCTCACTTACATCCCTGTGATGGCCACCACCCACCTTTACCCTTCTCCAACACCTAAAACTGACCACCTGGAACCACTTTCAGCACTAGCCTTCTAGGCTGTCCCAACTGCTCCTCACACCCACAGTCTTTCTTTACTGTCCATCTGAGAAGCATATACTCCATTCTCCATGAAGCTACTCCTGAAGAAGTGATCACTGTCTTCTTGGTGCCCTTTCACACCTCAGAGAGGGTTGTATCATGGCACCAATGCATACTGCTAAACTTATTTCCTCTTTCTCAAACTGTGGGCTCCATGGCTTTTCATTATGCTCCCAATACCTATCCAGTAGGCACTTACCTATTTGTTAAATGAATAAATACAAAACTTCCTTTTCATGCAAGAGAATTGATAACTTTAACAAGCAAGAAAAATATAAGGCAATCTATTTATTTAGGCTTGTAGTCTATGTATTGAGTATTGCTCTAAATATGATAATATTTAGTGCTCAAGTAATCATGAGGTAGCTCCTGAAACCCCAGATTTGCCAACGAGGAAACAGAAGCTTAGAGAAAAACAAGAAACTTGCTCAAGGAACCACACATGTTAACAATTAGCTGCCAAAAGAGGAGCCCAGGTTTTCCTGCCTGGAGAGCATGGGTGCGTCACTATGCACCACGCAGCAAGCAGTAAGAAGGAAACCATTGATATATATTTGTCTGGTGGAGAAAGTGAAAATGTTCAGTTTCAACTCAAAGGTCACTTTCTCTCATAATGAAAACTGACTCTTTTGAAAGAGTCCAGGTGAAAATATTTCATCATTTATTGTTGCCTTTTGCACATATCTGTAACCATTCCTGCTTTTCTCTTTGCTGTGCAGATTTCTCCAGACTCTAAGGGCAGAGGTCTTTCACCTCAGTTGTGAAAAGTTCCAACTGGGACAAAAGACTTCAGTTGCAGAAAAGACACCCTGAAAAAAATTTAAATCTTTAAAAAGAAAACCACTGCTGTTAAGTTGATTCCAACTCATAGAGATCCTACAAGACAGAACAGAACTGCCTCAGAGGGTTCTCAAGGCTGTAAACCTTTACGGAAGTGTTGTTGTTGTTATGTGCCATTGAGTTGGGCCCGGCTCACAGCGACCTCTCCTTGGGTTTCTGAGGCAGTACCACTACAGAAGTAGATTGCCCAACCTTCCTTCCGAGGAGTAGCTGCTGGGTTTGAACCACCAGCCTTCTGGTTAACAGTCAAGTGCCTTAGGCATTACGCTACCAGAGCTCCTTTTACAGAAGCAGATTGTCTCAAATTTCTCCCACTGAATAGATGGTGGGTTCCAACTGGCAACCTTTCAGTTAGCAGCCAGGCACTTAACCACTGTGCTACAAGGGCTCCTTTTTTTTTAAAAAAAGCAGCAAATATTTAAAGTTTAACCATGTAGTTCTCCTGTTTATGCTTTTTATAACTTCGTATTTTGAAATACAGACATACCTCAGAGGTATTGCAGGTCTGGTTCTAGACCACTTGTTAAAGTTACATGTCAACTTGGCTGGGCCTGGTTTTGAGTGGCTGGGCAGCTGATGGTAGTTATTCCCCATGATGAGACTGGCAATCAACTCCATGGCAGAATCTGCCATGAGCAGCTGAGTAGCTGCTTTAGGAATGTGGGCCGCTTCCCATATATAAGCAGCAGCTTTGCGAATGATCTACAGCTTTTTGGCATGTTTGGACCCTGCATGTAGCTGAGCCTTCATTCAGCAGCTTGCCATGCTGTGGTGATCCTGGGACTTTTAATGGACTTGAATCAAAGGCCCGCCGTGTGGTTTGGTAATATCAGGACTGTGCCTTTTCACTTGTCGAACTTGGGTTTGTCAGCCTCAGCAGCCAACAGCTGCCTGAGCGAAGAAGGCTGCCAGCTCCAGTGGGCCGGGAGCAAGAGGCAGAGCTGAAGCCCAAGGTCAAGGAGCCCCTGGAACCTGGTACTTTGAACTTGGACTTCTAGCCTCCAAAACCGTTAAGAATAAACTCCTGTTTATGAAAGCCATCCCATTTTGTGTTATATTCCTGTCAGAGCGGCACTAGGTAACCAAAACACCACTGCAATAAGGCAAATAGCACAACAAAGTCAGTCACAAATTTTTTTGTTTTCCCAGTACATACAAAAGTTATGTTTACACTATACTTTAGTCTATTAAGTGTGCACTAGCATTATGAAAAAGTTTGAAATATTGTAAGAATTACCAAAATGTGACATAGAGACATGAAGTGATCACATGCTGTTGGAAAAAATGCAGATAGACTTGCTGAATGCAGTTATCACAAACCTTCAATCTGTAACAAAGCGCAATAAAGTGAAGTACAATAAAAAGAAGTATGCCTGTACAGAATGATGGACTCACAATAAGCTGCACAAAATGGTACAAAGTCCAGTATACCCTTGCAGCTTCCCCTCACTGCTGTTGAGTCAGATCTAACTCACAGTGACCCCTCCTTGGGTTTCCAAGGCAGTATCTCTATGGAAGTAGATTGCCCAGTTTTTCTTCCAAGGAGTGGCTGGTAGGTTTGGACTGCCAGCCTTCTGGTTAGCAGTCAATGCTTTAGGCACTACGCTTCCCCTATGAAGTATTATATAACCGTAGTACAAAATCAAACCCAAGAAATTGTCAACGTATAATACTGTTAACTAGACTATTCCAATTTCTCTGAATTTTTTCTTTAAAAAAATTATGGGCACAATCCAGATAGAGCTTTTCCCTTTTCTTCCATATGAGTAAGGCTGGGTCACAGGTTTTATAGTAATGATGGGCTTTCCTCCCTGTTTTTCATGTAAAAGTATATGGCTTTAGATAAGAATCCTCTTAACATGGCTTTTATTAACAAAATACCTTTAAGATGTTAATTTGTGATAAAATCAAAATGACCCAGAGGAAGGTACATACTAGATCAAAAACCTGGCAGAAGAGTAGACACTTCCTGGGCCTCTCCTATAGGCCGAAGGAGCCCGATGGCTTGGTGGTTAAGCCCTGGGCTGCTAACAGGTCAGCAGTTTGACCCCACCAGTGGCTCTGTGGAAGAAATCTGCTCCCATAAAGATCACAGCCTTGGAAACCCTATGGGGCAGTCCTACTCTGTCTTATAGGATCGCTATGAGTCAGAATCAACTCTATGGCAATGGGTTTGATTTTAACTGTAGGCTAAGGACTTTGCCAAATACAGGAACACAGATGATGCAAAGACACATGCTGTCCTCAAACAGGTTCACAAACTGGGAGTAGGCATCTAAGTGGAGATGTCAGAAAAATAAATTTTTTAAAAACCACTTAGTGAGATGAGCAGACGAATGGCTGCTTTATATGTCAACAAACACACTGAAGCCCTTTTTGACCTAAGTTCAGAAGTTGGTTCTGGTGAGTTAAATAGGAAGGTGTAATTGTTTAGAGCTGAGTACTGATGGATAATCCAAGGGTGGTCATACTCAAGCAAATGGCACAGGCTGGGGTCCATCTGTGTTTAGTTTGTATCCTGAGGACCACACCATTAAATGGCTTCTATCATGTCACCTCCAAGTCATATGAACAAATCATCTTCTACCTAAAAGCATTCCTTATTTCCATCAATGTTACAGTATTTTCCCAGCCAAAATTCTGGCATCATTTTTTCATCCCTCCACCTTTCATATTTAGTCTCTTAATGCCTCTTATCAGCCCAACTTGATTTGTGACCGCATCATTCCAAACTCTGACTCTGTGGTTACACTGCCTCCTCTTCTGTGCCTCTTTTGCTTCCTTTTTATAAGGGCACTTCTCTTTGGATTTAGGGAATACACAGATAATCCAGATGATCTCTTCATTTTTAAGATCCTTAACTCAGTTATATCTGCAAAGACCCTTTTTCCAAAATATGTAGCTTTCACAGGTTCCAGGGATTAGGACGTGGACGTATCTTTTTTGGAGATCATTTAACCCACTACAAAGATTGTTCAGTCCCCTCCTGCCATCTGCAGGCAGGGAAATCTTTGAATGGTATTTTCAGAACATCATGCTTATGTTCTGAATCATTAAGTTTTTCATTTTCTGTATCATCTAATCTTAACTCCTCTGCCTAGCATTAAAGGTTTACAAACTGGCCCCATCCAAATTTAGTAACTCACCAACAACCCACAATTTACTTCATCAGACATTTGGTGAGAGCCTACTTATGTTTAAGACATTCTTCTCGGCTTTTAGATGATACTCAAGATGAATATAGTACACCCCAGCTCTCACAGAGTATGTGACGACTGAGGAAACAAATGTATACAGATAACAAACTACTAAACACTGTATGACGAACATTAACACATTCTCCATTCTCACCAGGCCAACCTCCACACTAAGCTTATTCCTACTACTATGGTTTTAAATATCACCTAGAGCATATAATTTGGTGTTTAATAACATTGTCATAGAACTTCAGTACTGCTCTCTCCAAGTCCAAAAAATATTTAATTAAGCTCAAGGACTCCTACTTTTCTTTCTTTCAGAAGAAAAACCTTAAGAGTGTTAATAATTTTGCTGGACATAACTTTGAATGAGACTTTGCTTGGATTAAATGGTTTATTGCACTTGAATTCACTGGCTGAATGTGGTAATTGACCTTGTAAGAGAAATTTAAGGAAAGTAAAAGGTATGATGCAGAGCTCCTGTCTGCCAGCCTTTTACGCAGCAGTGGTTCTGGAAGTGTTGCATGTGGGGGCACTCCCCTCCACCTCCACGGTATTCCAGACAAGCAAAAGGATGAACAGAGGGAGGAAGAGTGTTTCAGATTCTGTGAGTATAACCTACAAAATTTCATACATAACCACTGTTCATAGCATGTGGACTGTGAAAATAACTATAGAAGATAATTTTACTATTCTTTTTATGGACATCAAAGAACTTTTAAAACAGCAAAGTCACATGTCAAGAAAGCTTTTATAGCAGATATACAAATGTTAAGAAAATAACCATAATCTTCGGGAAGTACAATCAAGAGTGACATTGTTTTATACTTCTATTTGTATGAGTTTATCTAAATTTTCCAGAATAAGTACATTTTTTAATACCTTAAAATCTACAAACATGAAAACTTAAAAAACAAAAATCTACAAAAATCATTTCTAATTCTGGTTTATTTTGGAGTGTCTGTCATTAGTATCTGTCATATATATTTATATTATATATAGTTATATTTTAAAAAATCATATAAGCTACCATATAGGAGCTTTGGTGGCATAGTGCCTAAGGCATTTGACTACTAGTCAGAAGGCTGGTGGTTCAAATCCACCAACCACCCCTCAGAAGGAAGATTGGGCAATCTACTCCTGTCGAGATACTGCCTTGGAAACTCAAAGAGGGGTTGCTATGAGTCGAATCAACTTGATGGCAGTGAGTCTGGTTTTTGGTTTAAGCTACCATATTGTTCATTCCATTTGGTAATCAATTTTCTTTATACAAAATTATTTGCTTTGGTAATAATAATTTTTTAAATTATTGCATAGTATTTTACTTTTTGAATGAATCAAAATTTAATGAATAATTTCTTACTGTTAAGTATTTAAAATATTTCAGTCTTTCAATATTACAAATAATGTTATAATAAGATTCTTGTATGTATCTCTTAAATTCCTTAAACTGGAATTCTGTGGTGGAAGATGTATGTCTTAAAAATTTGCCATTTGCATTGTCAAATAAATGATTGGAGAAGTTTATGTCAGTGACGAAGTCAAGCAAAAAGGAATGTTCACACTAGATACTGTCTTTTTATTCACTGACAACCTACAAGGCAAAAAAGAGTGTCTTGTTTTAATCCACATTTTTCTGATTAGTAAAATTATGTACATTTTTCTTATATACTTCTTTGAGAATTACCTGATCATGTCCTTTGCCCATTTTCTTTAGAAGTGATAGTTTTAAAAAAATTCGTAGACACATACACATGTATCTGGTGGCAGAGTGGGTAAGGTATTTACTGCAAACCAGAAGGTCAGCAGTTGAAACCCACCAGCCACTCTGTGGAAGGAAGATGGAGCAATCTACTTCCATAAAGATTTACAGCCTTGGAAACTCAGTGGGGTCGCTATGAGTCAGAATCAGCTCAACGGCAGTGAGTTTGGTTTTGGGGTGTGTGTGTGTGTGTGTGTGCGCGTGTGCGTGTGTGTGTGTGTGTAAGCTCTGGTAGCGTAGTGCCTAAGGCACTTGACTGCTAACCAGAAGGCTGGTGGTTCAAACCCACCAGCCACTCCTTGAAAGAAAGGTTGGGCAATCTACTTCTACAGTGAAACTGCCTCGGAAACCCAAGGAGGGGTCGCTATGAGTCAGGCCTGACTCCATGGCACATACCTACAACAACATATATATATATAATTAAAGATATCAATATTTCATAATAAATATGACAGATTACTTCTACTTTCTGACTTTCAAGCTTATTTATAGTGCTTTGTAGCTAATTTTAATACTTTTCTGTATTCTGAGTATCATTCTCCATGATTTCTTTTTTTTCTTTTCTCATCATGTTGGCATAGCAATGTATTTAAACTCATGGCACATTTTAAACATCTGCAAGCTATTAGGATCAACTGGGAAAAGCAATTCACTAAAAGCAGAAAAAGTAATTGTTGTTTAAAAGTGAAAAAAAAATAAAGTCCTTTATGAACTCTTTATAAGAGCAATGTATATCAGAGTAATATACAACTTCACAACTGTGCATTCCCTAAATCTTCACCCCCTGCCCTAAATCTTATATTGCTGTGATCAGTTTAACAGGCATCATATGTGGAAATGCACTAATCAGCAGGATCAAGTACAAGAATAAGGCCAGGTGGTTCTATAGAACCCAAAGTGGAAACATAGGTAAAATAAGATGTATTTTGTTTGAACATTCCTATTATTATTTAAAAGGAGCTCTGGTGGTGTAGTGCTTAAGGGATTTGACTGCTAACCAGAAGACTGGTGGTTCAAACCCAGCAGCCCCTCCAAGGAAAGACGATGGGGAACTCTAATTCCATAAGCTTTACTGATTTGGAAACCCAATGTGGTTGCTATGAGTCAGAATCGAAACTGTTTAATATTAATAGGTGTTTTCAAAGAAGCCTACCCGCCTCTTTTTAAATAGAAGTGATCTGTAGTATTACAACTAGGAAGGACACATTCACAAGCATTTTGGACAACATGACTTCTAATCATATAAAAGTTTTACTATAGGTGCTTATATACAAACATTTCAGTACTCTTTGCTACTTCTAATCCTTTAGCAAGGTGCAGTCTCAATAAGAAAATATAAGCAGAGTTACACACTTTATTTTTTTAAATTTACTTTGAACTATTTTATAAATTTTATAATAAAATTAAAACAATTCTTTTCCCTCATTTGCTTCTCTTTCTGTTCCTTTAACTATGAAGTCTCTGAAGAGTGGGAACTTGGTGGAATGATCTTCAAATGTGGCAGGAAATGTTAAACAGGTAACTCTATATAATTTCTCCAATAAGTACTTGCTTTTTAACTTTGATTAAATGCCATATTTAAATGAAAATATTAGAAAATATTAACATCCAATGTAGTCATAGTTCACTAGCGCTTTGATCCAGCCTGAACACTGACCATTGAAAAATAAATGCCTTTCTGTGCCAGCAGCTGTTGGTGCGTGCCATGCTCCTTGATTATGCCATTCTCAAACACCACTATTAAATCTGCATTCTGGATGGTGGAGAGGCGGTGAGCGATCACAATGCAGGTGCGGCCTTCTCTGGCTTTGTCCAGGGCCTCTTGGACAACCTGTTCAATAATCACATCAATTAATTCTGATGCAAAGAGTCCTCATCTTTTAATTCTTGCACCATAATAATTCAATAAATAGCAAATTCAGGAACCCTGAACAAAGGCTTTTAAGATAAGGGAACATCTCAGAATGGTTGACAACCTCTCTTCCTTTTTTACATGCTCAGTTTGTCTTTCAGATATCACAACATTTGAGCTGAGAATGATTGCAGATATTTATGTTAAGATACAGATAGATTTTAAGACTGTCTTGCCATCTTTTTTATATAGTTGCTGAGCTGACACTGCTTACATAAATAGGAAATAAATATGTCTCCTCAATTCTTAGACCAATACAAAGTGATCCAGAGCTGTTTTTTGGAGCTTAAGTGCTATACAACTAATCTGCCCCGTGCCTGCTTAGTTTTCTTGAATGACATCTACAAAAAGCTGTTTCAGTGTAAATTCCACTGAAAGCTGACATGAATAACAATCAACTAACCTATCTGGCTAAAGTTTAGTCTCTACTGTGGGAGACAAAAGGAGCTCTGGTAGCATAGTGCCTAAGGCACTTGACTGCTAACTAGAAGGCTGGCGGTTCAAACCCACCAGTCACTCCTCAGAAGGAAGGTTGGGAAAATCTACTTCTGTAGTGATACTACCTCAGAAACCCAAAGAGGGGTAGCTATGAGTCAGGGCCAACATGACGGAAAATAACAACAACAACATGGAAGACAAAAGTGTAAATTTAAATCTTCTAATGATAACTGATTCAAAGTGTGAATGAATCTAAATTAATTCTTACCTTTTCACTTTCTGTATCCAGAGCTGATGTAGCTTCATCCAAAAGCAAAATATGAGGCTGTCTTACAAGGGCACGGGCTATAGCAATACGTTGTTTCTGGCCACCAGAAAGCTGAGCTCCTTTGTCTCCTACTCTGGTGTTATATTTCTGTAAATAAGGTTTTGTTATTATTAAAAATAGAACTGATGATAAAATTCTTATAGAAAATAGGATAACTTTTACAAAAAAAATATAGGTTCATAGGAAAGAAGGACAAATGGAAATGGTAAACTCAGAGAGGAAGTAAGAAGGATGCTGTTACATTGTGGGGATTGCAATTAATGTCACAAAACAACATGTGTAGGAATTGTTGAATGGAAAACCAATGTGCTCTGTAAACTTTCACCCAAATCACAATTAAGATTTTTATTTATTTTTTTAAAGTATTAGTTCAGAAACTAAAAATGGTTTCAATGAGAGTTAAATGACAAAAAAAAAGCTTTAAATGGCATGTTTAACCTCTCTTCTTGAAAACAGTAGTTTGGATCATAAAAGTGTATGCTTTTGTGTAAACAAGGTAGTACTTTGATGAAGGAAAATATTGTTGCAATGTTAGTCTCTTGCGGTTATCTGGTTTCTTACGTTTGGGACAAAGATTGGTAGCAGGAACTTTGATCTGAAGAAGTTACACATAAAATAATTGAAGACCATTTTATTAATGACCAGCAGGTGACACTCTCTACACTGTTTAAGAGAGAAAGGGAAGCAATCATGCTTGGATGTAGTCAGCCTTTTAGTGTCTGTTCTTATAAAACTCCCTCCAGCGCTTAAACAAGTTTAATGAATGCAAAATAATTCTATTTTGATAGCTAACTCTTCTTTTTTGCTTTTAGAATTCTTCCTAAATTTCTCATGTATTATTCCCCACAGCAGATAATTGTCAATAAATAAATATTCAATAGGAAAATAGGGACAGGAGTTAAAGAGTATGTGAAAAGACCAGACATTTGATGGGACAGCATATGTAACCTAGAAAACAGTATTATCTTATTTGCAGTCCTTGCCAGGCTGAAATTTTAGCAGCACTGTGGGCTCTGATTCTCAGATCCAGAGACTGACTTTGAAATTCATATTCTTTACAGGTTTGCCTATTTTTATTTGCTGTATCTGACAACCCTAGTTCTAACTATGGTTGAGACCTATGACACTCAGAATGAGGCCTTTCTCTGTAGATGGAGTGAGGAGACCTCAGGCAACTCTGGCAGATGCATGGGGCTAGCTGCATCCAGGGCTGTGGCTGCCTCAGAAGGTAGAAGCACAAAAGCGTGCCTCATGGGAGTGTAGAGGTTACCGGGCTGTACCAATAGGGATATTCCGCTGAGGCAGGAAAAGAAGGCCTTAGAAGAAGGAGGTTACCAGAGCAGCTTGCTGATCAGTGAGATAAATTTTGATATTAATTACTCAAGAGAAGTGGATCCTTAGACAAAAAAAAAATAGGATTTAGGAGGTTTCCCTCCTTTTTCTGAGGCTAGATACTGAGAAGGAGAGTCATGATGTCTGTAGGTGTGCTCTGGGTAGTATATGGCACCCAGGAGCCCAGAGAGGGGGGGGGCTGTGGTGAAGAATTGCTAGATGGCAAGATATATTTAATAAGCAAGACTACAGTTATTCTTTGTGTTGACTTTTTGTTATCCCTTAGCCTAAACCAGCTGCCATCAAGTCAGTTCCAACTTACAGTGACCCCATGTATTTCTGAGGAGATATGTGCTCCACATGGTTTTTAATGCCTGATTTTTTAAAGCAAAAAATAAGGTCTTCTGAGGTCCCCTGGGTAGACACAAGCCTCCAACCTTTAGGTTAGCAACCTAGCTATGGCTGTTTGTACCACCAGGGACTCCACCCTTTAGCCTAGAAGGTCTCAGAGTTTAGCCAGCATCACCTGAGGGACTGTTAAAACAGATGGCTGGACTCCACTAGCCAACTTTCTGACTCAGCAGGTCTGGGGTAGAGCCTGAAACTTGTATTTCTAACAAGCACCCAGGTAATGCTGACTGTGCTGATCCATACCCACACATTGAGAACTAAACCCACAGGAGTTGATTTCGACTCATAGCATAACTACTGCCCTAAGTATCAGTAAAGGGGATTGGAACTTTGTGTTTTAAACAGAGCTTTGAACCAGTTCAAGGGGTTCAGTAATTGCCATCAAAAACAAGGGCCACATATATGTTGTGTAACAACCAAATTTGTTGCCTATGATATTTTGACCAAGTAGGAAACAAACAGCTGTGTGCTCAGCTCAAAAATGGCAGCTGACTGCAAGTCTATGAAAGTGTGTTGCTATCCAGAGTCCTGCCAATAATCCAATCTTCCACATCAGGCTCCTGAAACTTTCAGGAGGAAGGATTATGGCAGGACATTTTGAAAGCAACATTTTTGGCAGGACTATGCAGAGTGACACACATTCAAAGCGGTGTGGTCAGCTGCCACCTTTGACTAGGGCAGAGCTATCTGTTCCCTACTCAGATCAAAATACCATGGGCAACAGATTTGTTTGCTGTTCAATGCATACATGGCCCTTGTTTATGACCATAATTACTGAGCCATTTTGAACCGGTTTGAAGACCTAGTTTTAAATGTTTCAGCCTCCACAAGGGTCCAAACCAAAAACCAAACTCACTGTCATTGAGTCGGATCCCACTCATAGCTATCTCAATTATCTACAGCTGTGTTCAAGTGGCAAGGCCAACAATGCCTCCTCCCTGGGGTCTGTAATTTGGTGGCAACAGCTATCCAAACAAGACCCTACGGAAAAGATTCTTAGGAAAAGTTAAGATTACCTGGGGTTGCCAGTCTTCCCCCAGGAGAATCTTGTCTTCCCTCCTGTTTGAAGCTACTGAACTTCATTATTTAGGGGGCAGGAGCATTTCCATACAGTAAGAAAACATAATTAGTGATAATGGGAGAAGATAGATTGTTGTTGTTGTTGTTATGTGCCGTTGAGTTGGACCCTCCTTGGGTTTCTGAGGCGCTATCACTATGGAAATAGATCGCCCAACCTTCCTTCTGAGGAGTGCCTGGTGGGTTTGAACCGCCAGTCTTCTGGTTAGCAGTCAAATGCTTTAGGACTACACCACCAGAGCTCCTAAACTAGATACAAGATGCATTGGCCAGGAATCAAACCCAGGTCTCCTGCATGGGAAGCGAGAATTCTACCACTGAACCCTAGCTGGCTGGAAATTCACTTTAAAAAAAAAAGTACCTAAAGGACCTTCAAGGAGCTCTGGTGGCATGGTGCCTAAGGCATCTGACTACTAACCAGAAGGTTGGCAGTTCAAAACCCACCAGCCACTCCATGGAAGAAAGACTGGGCAATCTACTTCCATAAAGATTGTTGTTATTGTCAGGTGCTGTCAAGTCATCTCCTATGCACAGTTGTCTCACAGTGACCCTATGCACAGCAAAACGAAACACTGCCCAGTCCCGCACCAGCTCTGCAATCCCTAATATACTTGAGCCCATTGCCACAGCAACTGTGTCAATCCATCTCATTGAGGGCCTTTCCCTCCTTTGTTGATCTCCCACCTTACCAAGCATGACATCCTTCTCCAGGGAATGGTCCCTTCTGACAACATGACCAAAGTAGGTGAGACCAAGTCAGGCCATTCTTGCTTCCAAGGAGCATTCAGGTTGCACTTCCTCCAGGACAGATTTGTTAGTTCTTTTAGCAGCCATGGCATTTTCGGCATTCTTGGCCAGCACCACAACTCAAAAGAATCAACTTTTCTTCGGTCTTCCTTATTCATTGTCCAGCTCTCACACGCATATGAGGTGATTGTAAGTATCATGGCTTGTGTCAGGTGCACCTTAGTCCTCAAGGAGGCATCTTTGCTCCTCGGCATTTGAAAGAGGTCCTTTGCAGCTGACTTGCCCAGTGCTATATGTCGTCTGATGTCCTGACTGCTGCTTCCATTGGCATCGATTGTAGAGCCAAGCAATATGAAGTCTCTGACAACTTCAATCTTTTCACCATTTATGGTCAGGCTGCATATAGGTCCAGTTGTGACTATTTTTGTTTTCTTTATATTAAAATGTAATCCATACTGCAAACTGTATTCTTCAATCTTCATCAGTAAGTGCTTCAAGTCAACCTCACTTTCAGCAAGTAAAGTTGTGTTGTCAGCACATTGCAGGTTGTTAATGATTCTTCCTCCAATCCTGGTGCAACGTTCCTCTTCATATAGTCCAGCTTCTTGGATTATTTGCTCAGCATACAGACTGAATAAATATGGTCAAAAGATACAACCCTGACAAACTCCCTTCCTGATTTTAAACTATGCAGTGTCCCCTTGTTCTGTTCGAATGACAGCCAGCCTCCTGGTCTATGTACAGGTTCCTCATGAGTACAATTAAGTGTTCTGGAATTCCCATTCTTCTCAATGTTACCCAAAATTTGTTATGATCCACACAATCAAATGCTCTTGCATAGTCAACAAAACACAAGTAAACATCTTTCTGGTATTTTTTGCTTTCAGCCAAGATCCATCCAACATTAGCAATGATGTCCCTCATTCCATGTCCTGTTCTGAATCCAGCTTGCATTTCTGAAGTTCTCTGTCAACATACTGCTGCAACCGTTTCTGAATTACCTTCAGCAAGATTTTACTTGCATACAGTATTAATGATACTGTTCAATAATTTCCACATTCTGTGGGATCACCTTTCTTTGAATGGGTACAAATATGGATCTCTTCCAGTCAGTTGGCCAGGTAGCTGTTTCCAGATTTCTTGGCATAGCCAAGTGACAGCCTCCAGTGGGGCATCTGTTCGTTGAAACGTCTCAGTGGGTATTCCATCATTTCCTGGAGTCTTGTTCTTCACCAATTCCTTCAGTGCAGCTTTGGCTTCTTCCTTCAGTACCACTGGTTCTTGATCATATGCCACCTCCTGAAATGGATGAAGATCAACAAGGTCTTTTTGGCACAGTGACTCTGTGTATTCCTTCCATCTTCTTTTGATGCTTCCTGCATCATGCAATATTTTGCCCATAGAATCTTTCATTATTGCAACTCGAGGCTTAAATTTTTTCCTCAATTCTTTCAGCTTGAGAAATGCTGAGCCTGTTCTTCCCTTTCAGTTCTCTAACTCCAGGTCTTTGCACATTTCATTATAGTAATTGGCTTTATCTGCTCGAGCTGCTCTTTGAAATCTTCTGTTCAGCTCTTTTATCTTGTCATTTCTTCTATTTGCTTTAGCTACTCTCTGCTCAAGGGCAAGGTTCAGAGTTTCTTCTGACATCCATTTTGGCCTTTTCTTCCTTTCTCATCATATTAATGACCTCTTGCTTTCTTCATGGATGATGTGCTTGATGTCATCCCACAATCCTTGTTTTCGGTCACTAGTGTTCAATGCATCAAATCTATTCTTTAGATCGTCTCTAAATCGAGGAGGAATATATTCAAGGTCATATTTTGGCTCTTGTGGCTTGTTTTAACTGTCTTCAAGTTGAACTTGCATATGAGCAGTTGATGGTCTATTCCACAATCAGCTCCTGGCCCTGTTTTGGCTGAAGACATGGAGCTTTTCCATTGCTTCTTGCCACAGATGTAGTCAATCAGATTTCTGTGTATTCCATTTGGCGAAGTCCATGTGTATAGCCGCAATTTGTGTTGTTGAAAAATGGTATTTGCAATGAATAAGTCGTTGGTCTTTCAAAATTCTTATCATGTGACGTCCAGTGTTATTTCTGTCACCAAGGCCAAATTTTCCAACTACTGGTGTTTCTTCTTTGTTTCCAATTTTTGCATTCCAGTCACCAGTGATAATTAAATACATCTTGATTGCATGTTTTGTCAATTTCAGACTGCAGAAGTTGATAAAAATCTTCAATTTCATCATCTTTGGCTTTGGTGGTGGTTGTATAAATTTGAGTAATAGTCGTTGTGATAGTTGGAGCTGTGTGTCAACTTGACTGGACCACAATTCTGTGTGGTTTAAGCTGTTGTGATGTGGTTATTCCGATGATGGGATCAGAGGATTATGTTTTGAGCAGGCAATCTGTTGAAAGGGAGTTTCCCTAGGGGTGTGGCCTGCTTCCAGTATATCTATGGACATTCTGGGAAAAGAGACGTTCTTCTGTGGATCGGGATTCTGTTGTGCTGCCTACAACTGTCCATGAGTGAACAATCCACCATTCAGCCTGGAGATCTTGGATTTGTCATTCATTGGAGTCAACAGCCGGTGTACTGCCTGCCAGCCTTGAGCTCCTCAGCCCCTGCGCTATAAGAGTAGGGAAAAGCCTCCAGCTTGACATGGAAAAGCCTCCAGCTTGACGTTTGATCCAGGAACTTTGGACTTGCCAGCTTCTATAAGTGTGTGAGCCATTTTCCTAAGATAAATTTATCTCTCTATATTCATATATATATATAAGCTTTACTGGTTTTGTTTCTCTAGAGAACCCAGTCTAACACAGTTGTATTAACTGGTTTCCGTGTAGGCACATGGATATTATCCTATCACTGACAGCATTATACTTCAGGACAGATCTTGAAACATCCTTTGTGATGATGAATGTCATGCCATTCCTCTTCAAATTGTCATTCCTGCCATAGCAGATCATATGGTTGTCTGATTCAAAATGGCCACAACTGGTCCATTTCAGGTCACTAATGCCTAGGATATCAATCTTTATGCTTCCATTTCATTTTTGACAACTTCCAATTTTCCTAGATTCATACTTTGTACATTCCATGTTTTGATTATTAATAGATGTTTACAGCTGTTTCTCCTTAATTTGAGTCATGCCATGTCAAGAAATGGAGGTCCTGAGAGCTATACTTTCTCCATATCATTAAGGTTGGTTCTACTCTGAAGAGGCAGCTCTTTCCCAGTCATGTTTTGAGTGCCTTCCGACCTAAGGGACTCATCTTTCTGCACTGTACCAGACAATGTCTCTGGGCTATTCTTAAAGTTGCCTAGTGATGTATCAGACATTGTTTCTCTGCTATTCATAAGGTTCTCCCTCACCAATTCTTTGAGAAGTGGATGGCCTCTTCCTTCTTCCTAATCTGTCTCAGTCTGTAAGCTGCGTTGAAACCTGTGTACCACGTGCAACCTTGCTAGCGTTTGAAACACCAGTGGCACAGCCTCACAGCAACATGCAAGCCACCACAGGAGGACAAATTGAAAGACAAGTTTGTCTCCCTAAGGTGTTTGAAACCTCTCCACCCTCCCCTTACCTGGATCCTGAGGCTCTCAAAAACCCAAAGGGGGTAGCTATGAGTTAAAATTGACTTGATGGCAGTGAGTTTGGCCTTTTTTGAAGAAGGCACAGAGAAGGTGACAGGTTCTTGATTATCTGCCTTCCTAGAAAGCATTCAGAGGACATCCTAGGTATAATACCTCAGGAAGCCCCAAGAAATTTTCATTAATCAGCTCAGAAAGCAGGGCTAGGGGCCCATGAAATGTGTAATTACATCTGTGATTATATGACACTATGGCTATTCAATGGCTCAGCTCTATTTGGAGAGCCTTCTTTCTGGCCTGGGTCCAGCTGCCTGGCCTGGCCTGAATTTAGAGTACAGGCCTAATTCAGAGATAAAGCAGGTTCATTTCCAAACCACCACAGTAAAGCTAGTCACATGAATTTTTTGGTTTCCCAGTGCACATAAAAGTTACATTTACACTATACTATACATTTACACACAAAGTTACATTTATACTATACTATACATTTACACAGGAGCTCTGGTAGCATAGTGCCTAAGGCACATGACTGCTAACCAGAAGGCTGGCGGTTCAAACCCACCAGCCACTCCTCGGAAGGAAGGTTGGGCAATCCTACTTCTGTAGTGATACTGCCTC
>NW_006922231.1:163461-166145 GCF_000298275.1 Orycteropus afer afer | reverse complement strand
CAATTAACACAGACACAGAAGATAATCCTGGACCCCTGAGCCTTGAAGGGAAGGATACAGAAGTGGACTAAACCTCAACTAGCAGAAGAATTTGCATGAAAATACCAAAAAAGGAGACATACAGAACTGCGGTCTGGCAGCAATCCTGAGTGATCTTGATGGCACAGACAGCTTGGAGAGTGCCGAGTGGTGACAGGACCTAAGAATTAACACAAAAATCAGCCCTGCTAGCCAGGGACTGCATGGAGGACTGCTCTGGTGGCGGGGGAATAAACGGAGAAGGCAAAGAGAAAGGTGGGCTGAGCTGTGGACTTTTGCCTGTCTGGCACTGCCATTTTGAATGTTCACAAGGGGCTTGACCATTTTGGATATTTAAAGAGACAGTGCTCTCCCAGATTCCAGGGGGCTTAACAACAGGTTCTGCTTGCCAGCAACCCCAAGGACATTCCGGACCTGCACAACTGAAAAGGTACGACACTCCTCGTTACTCTTATAGCCCAAACCCCTTGGTGAATGGAGGTGCGGCCATCCCCCACTCCCACTTCTGGGCTGCAGAAACTCCATCACAGTCTGTGTGCTCAGACGGAGCCTGGGTGCCCTGCCCTGTCCTCCGGCCTGCAAGCTTTTAAGATCCCAGTCGCTACTCACCAAAGTAGGAGGTGGAACAATGTTTTGTATTGTATGTTATGCCAATTGAGCTTGATGTCCCCTGTGGCTATGGTCCCTAGCCTACAGGTTCAACTACTCAGTCCTGTATGTAGTAGGAATAGAGAGTCACTGTACCAAAAAGAACTGGTCAACATTCAAGCATTTCAGGTGGTACCTGATCAAAAACCAATGGTATTGAAGGAACAATCAAGGCTGCACTGAGACATTGGTGAAAAACAAGACTCTAGGAATTGACAGGTCATGAATTGAGGAGTTTAAACAAATGCATACAACACTGGAAGTGCTCACTTGTCTATGCCAAGAAATTTGGAAGACAGCTACCTGGCCAACCAACTGGAAGAGATCTATAGTTGTGCTCATTCCAAAGAAAGGTGATCCAACAGAATACAAAAATTACAAAACAGTATTACTAATATGACACACAAGTAAAATTTTATGGAAATAATTCAAAAACAGTTTCAGCAATACATAGGGAATGGTCAGAAATTCAAACTGGATTCAGAAGAGGACATTAAACTAGGAATATCATTGCTAATGTCAGATGGATCTTGGCTGAAAGCAGAGAATACCAAAAGAATACCTGTGTTTTGTTGACTACGCAAAGGCATAGGACTGTGTGATCGTAACAAGTTATAGGTAACATTGAAAGAATGGGAATTCCAGAACATTAAACTTTGTGCATCTACAACCTATACACAGATCAGGAGACAGTCATTTGAACAGAACAAGGGGATCCAGAATGGTTTAAAATCAGGAAAGGTATGTGTCAGAGTTGTATCTTTCACCATACTTATTCAGTCTGTATGCCGAGGAAATAATCTCAGCAGTTGGACTACATGAAGAACTCAGGATCAGGAACAGAGGAAGACTTATTAACAGCCTGCAACATGTAGAGTACACAATCTTGCTTACTGAAAGCAAAGAGGACTTGAAGCACTTACTGATGAAGATCAAAGGCTATAGCCTTCAGTATGGATTACACCTCAACATAGAGAAAACAAAAATCCTCACAAATGAACTGATAAGCAACATCATGATAAATGGAAAAAACATTGAAGTTGTTAAGTATTTCATCATAGTCATGGAACCCATGGAAGGAGCTGTCAAGAAATCAAACAACATAGAGCATCAGGCAAATCTGCTACAAAGTACCTATTTAAAGTATTAAAGAGAAAAGATGTCACTTTGAAAACTAAGGATCACCTAACTTAAGCCATAGTGTGGCATTCATCATCACAAAGGATGTTTCAAGATCTGTCCTGAAGTACAATGCTGTCAGTGATAGGATTACAGCCATACGCCTTCAAGGAAGATCTGTCAATACAGCTATTATTCAAATTTATGCACCAACCACCAAAGTCAATGATGAGAAAATTGAAGATTTTTATCAGCTCTTGCAGTCTGAAATTGACCGAACCTGCAATCAGGATGTGTTAATTATCACTGGTGACTGGAATACAAATTTGGAAACAAAGAAGAACCACCAGTAGTTGGAAAATTTGGCCTTGGTGACAGAAATAATGCTGGAACTTGCATGGTAGAATTTTGCAAGACCAACGACTTGTTCATTGCAAACACCTTTTCTCAACAACACAAATGGCGGCTGTACATGTGGACTTCACCAGATGGAAAACACAGGAATCAGATTGACTACATCTGTGGCAAGAGGCGACGGAGAAGCTAAATATCTTCAGCCAAAACTAGGCCAGGAGCTGATTGTGGAACAGACCATCAATTGCTCATATGCAAGTTCAAAGACAGTTAAAGAACTGAAGTTAAGGACAATTAAAACAAGTCTGCGAGAGCCAAAATATGATCTAGAATGTATCCCTCCTGAATTTAGAGACCATCTAAAGAACAGATTTGATGCATTGAACACCAATGACCGAAAACCAGAATTGTAGGATGACATCAAGAGCATCATCCATGAAGAAAGCAAGAGTTCACTAAAAAGGCAACAAAAGAAGAGAAGACCAAAATGGGTGACAGAAGAGACTCTGAAACTTGCCCTTGAG
>NW_006922231.1:124701-162012 GCF_000298275.1 Orycteropus afer afer | reverse complement strand
GAGACAATGGCCCCTAGCTGCCCTTCAGGTCTGGAATTGAACCCATACCTGTGGTTTCCAACCAAACAAAAGACTGGCATATGAGTTGAACATTTACCTGAGGTCAATACACTCCTTGGAGAGAACAATCATGGGAGAAAGAAGGGCTTATTAGGCACAGGGAGAGAGCTCAGGGGGCAGGAGTGCATGGAGAGATGGACATAGGGTAGAGGTAACTATGGGAGGAAGTGGGAGGGGAGCTGTTGCATTGTGGTAAATTGTGGTCACTGTCATGAGACAAAGTGTATGTGAACTGCTGTATGGAAAGTGAATTTGCTCTGTAAATTTTCACCCAAATCACACACACACACACACACACACACAAACAAGTATCTGCGAAGCATAATAAAGCAAAGCTCAATAAAATGAGGTATGCCTGTAAGGTTTGAGGCTTCAGGGAGAGCTGCAAAGTTAGGAGAAAAATAAGTTAAAATGGTCATGCCTCTTTTCTCAGAAGATGAAAAGCAGCTCTTCCATAAGTGGACACTGGGCACCATGTCCAGTTCTGCACTTGGGCTTGGAGGAAAAGGCCCCCCTGATGTGCCCTGTTTCCCCATGGTTTGAAGGGAGATGGAGCTTCAAGCCTAGAAGCTTGGGACCTGGAGAAATGTTTCAGTTGTCATACTCCTAGAAAGTGCCTCTCCCCTAAACCTGAATTGATCTCATATTTCCATCCCCTTTCTTACTATAAGGTTAACATAACATTGAATAGGGACAGGATGTGTAGTCAGATGTTTATCTATACGGGGGTGTACTTTGGGTTTTTTTCTCTTCACCTTTGGAATGCCAGCCCTTTAGAATTCAAACTGTAGGATCAGTGAGATGCCAAATGCTTCTGGAGCTTCTAATATGGGAGAGACTTACATCAGGCAGTGTCTCAATGAAAGGGTGGATGTTGGCCTCCTTGGCTGCCTGAACAATCTCCGCCTGTGACACGGCCCGACTGTTGTCTCCGTAGGCAATGTTCTCACCAATGCTGCAGTCAAACAGGATGGGCTCCTGGGACACAATGCCCAGGTGGGCTCGGAGCCACTGCACATTCAGATGCTTTATTTCGTTGCCATCAATTAGCTGAAAACACAAGTTTATAAATCACCTTTGGGGGCCAGAAGACTCAGAATTTAGCAAAAACAGCAACATCCTTTCATATATCAAAAGTGTCAAATTACTGTGATTAGAGGAAAAGTTTGGTTTGTCAAGGTTCATTGAACAAGGTCACAGTTGTAGAACTGTAATGTTTCTGATATGGATGTGGTGACAGAATAATGTCACCCTCCTCCTCCCAAAGCTACCCATGTCCTAATCCCTGCAACCTGTTTAAGAGGGAATTGGATTGCAGATAGGATGCTAATAAACTGACTTTAAAATAAGACATTATCTGGTTTTTCTGAGTGAGCCCAAGGAAATCATAGGGTTCTTAACCATAGAAGAGGGAAGAGGGAGACTGAGTACCTCCTAAGAAAGAGATGACAAGCATTTGCTGGCATTGAAGATGGAGGAAGGGACCATGAGCCAAGAAATGTGGGCAGCTTCCAGATGCTAGAAAAGGTAAGGAAACAGATCCTCTCCTGGAACCTCCAGAAAGAAACATAGGTTTCTTTGTTTTTAGCCTGATGTTTTTAGGCCAGTGAGACCCATGTTGGACTTCTGACCTATAAAATAATAAATCTGTGCTGTTTTAAGCCACTAAGCTTATTGTAATTTGTTACAGCAGCAATAGGAAACTAGTACAGTGCTTCTATTGGGATGTATCCTGGTATCCTCATTCTTATGTCTCAGTATTTCACTAGAAAAATGGCCAGGACTGGCGTGGAAATGAATATAGCTATGATCACATAATAGATGGGAAATTCAGGTTTCTGATCTTGAATTAGGTAGGATGAGATTTTAGGGTATCAGATGGAATAAAAGTGAGTGTGGGAGAGTGACTGGTGTATCTCTAACTAGTTATTAATCTTAGGAAAGTAAATTTCTCTAAAACTCAGTTTCCTTATGTATAAAACGTATAAAAAAGTTACCTACAAATTGTTTTATGATCCACACAATCAAATGCTTTTCCATAGTCAATAAAACACAAGTAAACATCTTTCTGGTATTCTTTACTTTGAACCAAGATCCATCTGACATCCGCAATGATATCCCTTGTTCCACATCCTCTTTTGAATCTAGCCTGCACCTCTGGAAGTTCTCTGTCAATATACTTCTGCAAGCATTTTTTAAATTATCTTCTATAAGAATTTACTTGGCATGCGATATTATTGATATTGTTTGATAATTTCCACATTCTGTGGGATCACCTTTCTTTGGAATGGGTACAAATATGGATCTCTTCCAGTCAGTTGGCCAGGTAGCTGTCTTCAAAATCTCTTGCCATAACTGAGTGAGTGCCTCCAGCGGGGCATCCATTTGTTGAAACATCTCAATGGGTATCCCATCAATTCCTAGAGCCTTGTTCTTTGGCAATTCTTCAGTGCAGCTTCGACTTCTTCCTTCACTATCATTGGTTCTTGATCATATGCCAACTCCTGAAATGGATGAAGATCGACCAGTTCTTTTTGGTACAGTGACTCTGTGTATCCCTTTCATCTTCTTTTGATGCTTCCTGCATCATTTAATATTTTGGCCATAGAACCTTTCAATATTGCAACTTGAAGCTTAATTTTTTTTTTTTTTTCAGTTCTTTCAGCTTGAGAAATGCTGAGTATGTTCTTCTCTTTGGTTTTCTAACTCCAAGTCTTTGCACATTTCATTAAAGTAATTGGCTTTGTCTGCTCAAGTTGCTCTTTGAAGTCTTCAGTTCAGCTCTTTTATCTTGTCATTTCTTCCATTTGCTTTGGTTACTCTTCTCTCAAGGGCAAGCTACAGGCTCTTCTGTCATCCATTTTGGTCTTTTCTCATCTTTTTAATGACCTCTTGTCTTCATGGAAGATGTTCTTGATGTCATCCCACAATTCTGGTTTTCAGCCATTGATGTTCAATGCATCAAATCTATTCTTTAGATGGTCTCTAAATTCAGGACGGATATATTCAAGGACATATTTTGGCTCTTGTGGCTTGTTCTAATTGTGTTCAAGTTGAACTTGCGTATGAGCAGTTGATGGTCTGTTCCACAATCGGCTCTTGGCCTTGTTTTGGCTGAAGATATTGAGCTTTTCCATCGCCTCTTGCCACAGAAGTAGTCAATCTGATTCCAATGTACTCCATCTGGCAAAGTCCACATGTATAGCCACCGTCTGTGTTGTTGAAAAAAGGTACTTGTAATGAGTAAGTCGTTAGTCTTGCAAAATTCTATCATGCGATCTCCAGCCTTATTTCTGTCACCAAGGCCAAATTTTCCAACTACTGGTGATTCTTCTTTGTTTCTTTTTGCATTCCAGTCAACGTTAACACATCTTGATTACACGTTCGGTCAATTTCAGACTGCAGAAATTGATAAAAATCTTGAATTTCCTCATCTTTGGCTTTGGTGGTTGTTGTGTAAATTTGAATAATAGTCGTATTAACTGATCTTTCTTGTAAGTGTATGGATATTATCCTATCACTGACAGCACTGTACTTCAGGACAGATCTTGAAATACTCTTTGTAATGATGAATGCCACACCATTCCTCTTCAAATTGTCATTCCCAGCAAAATAGATCATATGGTTGTCTGACTCAAAATGGCTAAAACCAGTCCACTTCAGCTCACTAATGCCTAGGATATCAATCTTTATGCATTCCATTTCATTTTTGACAACTTCCAATTTTCCTAGATTCATACTTTGTACATTCCATGTTCCTATTATTAATGGATGTTTGCAGCTGTTTCTCCTCAATTTGAGTTGTGTCATGTCAGCAAATGGAGGTCTCGAAAACTTTACTTTATCCATATCAGTAAGGTTGGTTCTACTGTGATGATGCAGCTCTTCCACAGTCCTTTTTTTTGAGAGCCTTCTGACCTAAGTGGCTCGTCTTCCTGCACTGTATCAGACAGTGTTTCCAGGCTGTTCATATAGTTGCCTAGTAATGTAACAGAGAGTGTTTCTCTGCTATTCATAAGGTTTTCCCTGGCCAATTCTTTGAGAAGTGGATGGCTTCTTCCTTCTTCCTAGTCTGGCTCAGTCTGCAAGCTGGGCCAAAACCTGTATACCATGTGCAACCCTGCTGGTGTCTGAAACACCAATGGCACAGCCTCAAGCCTCACAGCAACACGCCACCACAGTACAACAAACCGACAGACAAGTTTGTCTCCCTTAGCTGTTCAAAACCTCTCCACCCACCCCTTACCTCATTCCTTGCCACTTGCTTACTCTGTCCTGGATGCCCGGGCTTTCCTTTTCTTTCCCCTCCATTTTCCTGCTGCTTTTGTGGGAGGAGGGCTGGATCCCTCCCCTTACCTGAATCCCTCTGCTGCTCGTTCATTCTTTTGTGGATGCCCTGGCTTTCCTTTTCTTTCCCCTCCACTTGGGGTGTGGTGCTGCTTAGGGGTGGTGGGGCCTGGATCCCTCCCCTTACCTGGATGCCTCTGCCACTTGCTCACTCTGTCCTGGATGCCTACTCCCTTCAATACTCCTATCTGACCTCTAGTACCTGAGATGGTCCCTGATAGGCACTCAATAAAGGTTTAATAAATGTTGAATGAGTAAATCTGACCCTTTACTCAGTCTTTTACTTTAGAAAACAAAAGGGAATTTCTCTATCCACCTCCCAAATTTTTATCTCATTTTTTTTCCCTTAGAAGGTATTTCAATGCCCTCTACATATCAGTGGCCAATGCTTTTGCCTCATTCAGTCATAAAAATGCTCAGGATTTCTCCTCCTAAAAATTTTCCCTGGATTCTGCTTCCCCATTCAAGTTACTGATCTTATCTGCTTTTCAATCTTCTTGACAGTCTACACTTACTTAAATCTCTATTTTGCCTCCTAACCATACTTCATCATTCATGCTGAACTGTTTTCTACTAATACCAGTTCACTTGAGAATAATTTATAATGTTAGAAATAGCCTATTAATTGCCAAATCTTGTCATGCCTTTTCAGTCCTTCTTGAAACACTCCCCACCATTGGCTTCCATCTTAACTGTCTCTTCTAGTGTCCCTCCTATCTTCCTGGTTACTTCACTTCTCATTTTTTTTACTCTTCTCATGTAAGCTGAAACCTAAACAAGGCAAGGGAGGTGTTGGTAAGAAGGCTACTTATACAGGAGTTGAGCACTGTTGAGAGACAGGTTGGAGCAGATGGCAGAGTTTGGAGACCATATCTAGGATGTCAGACCTAATCTAAGTGAGATCACTGTCAAAATATTTTAAAAATCATGGCTTGTACTCAAGAGTTAAATACACCATGTATTTAGATGGGCTAAAACCTGAAATGAACTTATTTTGAATGTGTGCTCACCACTTTTCCAGCCAAGGGGTCGTAGAATCGCTCAAGGAGCTGAACCACTGTGCTCTTCCCACAGCCACTGCTGCCCACCAGAGCCAGTGTCTGGCCCTTCTTCACCTTGAAGCTCAGCCCCCGAAGCACTGGGATGTCTGGCCGAGTGGGATAGTTGAACATGACTTCATCAAATGTCACATTTCCTTCCAACTTATTCTAGAATCAGAGCAACATTAAATTTGTTTGTGGCAATACTGAAAATACATTGTATACAGCCACCCTCCTCTATGACCAGGAGTCAGAAGGTGTGTTATGCCCAGGGCTTTCAACCGGTTCTTTCTGGTTCAGTCATGGCTGATGAAATGAAACCAGAATGGACCCAAATTTGTAAAATGTGGATTAACTGGAACAGGGAAAATCACAATCACAGCCCTGTTAGAAACTTAATCTCTCTCTTAAAAAATAAGAGCAGTGTGTTTGTTGCATAGCAACCAAGTATCTTGATTGCCAGAGTTGGAGCTAGCAGTGTCCCTCTCAAAGATGGCAGCTGACCATGCTGCTTTAAATGTGTCACTCTCCACAGTCCTGGCAATAACCCAATCTCTTGCATCAGGGTCCTGAAAGGGCTCACTATGCGTCTTTCAAGTTTTCTATTCCAGGGCTTCAACCTGTAATTTTTCCCATTCCAGCTACTGTTATGTTTCACTGAAATTTTTAAAATTCAGGTCTGTTCCAATTTTGTTTCATCAGGCAGGAGTGAACCAGTTCGAAGCCCTGGTTATGCCATTTGGGCTTCATTTCAAAGTGCTAGAATGTAATAAATAAGATAGAAAAGAGTCAAGGCTTTTCTAGCATACATTATTATTATTGTGCAAATGTAATAATTCATACCTATTCCCAGGTTGGGCAATCTACTTCCATAGTGTTACTGCCTCGGCAACCCAAGGAGGGGTCGCTATGCGTTGGGTCTGACTTGACGGCACATAACAACAACAATTCCCCAAGAATAAAACAGCCTACATATATAATAAACTTAATTAACATTTGCTTATAAAGTGGGGAGTATTTCTATCTCACTGTAACTTTGTTATATAGAAGGACTAGATGTTAATATATATTACTGGAACTTATTGAAAATGAATCCATGATCAGGAAAGTTTTATTTTATCATCAGCATATAAAATATTTTTGCGAAATTTCCTTTTATAATACTTTCATTCAGAAGTTAGAAGAAGATTATATAATGGAAACATTGAACTCACTGGCTTCAGGCCTTCTGTGCTATAGCTGTCAATTAGAGGGAGTTTCTCAATGATCATGATAATGTGGGCTGCTGACACTTTGGCTTTGGCATAGTCAGGAGCAAAGGAACTGACTTGCCCAACTGCCATGGCACCAAAGACAATAGCTGAAAATACCCTGCAAAAAACAAAGGTAAAACATATGCATAGAGTTATGACTGCAATGCACAAAAACTGACACTTCTACAACCAGAGTATTGCCTCAAATACAAAACAAGTTAAAAAATAAACATAATACTTTTTCATTTTAAGTTCATGTCAATGTAATAGCCTGATCACAAAATTGGCCCATTTTTTTCACCACTCTGTCTGTAGCCTTACCTCCTTGCAATGTGACTGTCAAGCTTTTCTACTTAAGGACAGTGTATTTTCCTCCCTTTGAAGCTGGCTGGCCCTGTGACTTGTTTTGGCCAACAGGATGTGCTGGAAGTGAATGTTGCCACCAATTCCAAGCCTAGACCTCAGAGGGCCCTGCATGCTTTGTTCTCTCTAACTCTGTCACTACCATGAAAACAAGCCCAGGTTAGCCTGCTGGAGGATGAGACACACACAGAGAAGTGTTGAGTGGGTTCCAGCCAGCTAGCCTGTAGTTCACTGTAGACTCATAAGTGAGCCCGCTGGAACCAGCTGTGCCTAGCCTAAATCATAATGGCCCAGCTGACCCATAGACTCATGGCCAAAAATAAATGTTGATCATTGTATGCCACTGAGGTTCAGTGGTTGGTTGTTACGCAGCATTATTGGGTAAATAGATAAAGGATACAGTCAGTGATGATGGAATTACATTGAGCTCTAAAAAACTGTGAGCTGTGGAAAAGGAGAGTTTCTTACAGACACAGACTACCATGTTTCCTTTAAAATGCAGTTAACTTTCTTAATCACTGACATGGAGTCACTGCAGTTCAAATTGGAAATGACTTTACAGATAACCAACTCCAACGTTCTCTCAAAGTTTGTGCCTGGACACTTCCCCTAAGCTGGCTTTCATCCTGTTTTAGGAATCGTGAAGTTCTTTGAGTTACTCAATTGTTAAAAAGTCCTTTCATATTGAAGGATAATCTACTTCCTTTTGCATAACCTTCAAGTCTTGGTATATTGTTAAAAGATCCTTTGCGTCTTTGATAACTCTTCACACTCTTGCATTCTGCTGCCTTTCTCCAGGGATGCTTATCAATGTGCCTTTTTTAAACAACAGGACTGGAACCCAAAGATTACTTGGGAGTGCTCTAAGCATACTGACAATCCATCACTTCCTTGCCTCTGCACGCTTTGCCTGTGTTATGTAGCACAGGATGTCATCAGTTTTTTGTTTTGTTTTGTTTTAAAAGAGCTCTAAATATATCACACCAGTGATTCATCTTGGGCTTGCTATGATTTAATCCTGTGAGGTCTTTTTCAAATGGGCTTTCTTTATTATGGATTGAATTGTGTGTCCCCCACCCCCATCAAAAAATATGTGTTGGAATCCTAATGCTTATACCTGTGGGTATACTCCTTAGAAATGGGGTTCTCTTTGTTATGGTAATGAGGCCAGAGCAGTACTAGGGAGGTGTCCTAAACCTAACCACTGCTGAGTTATAAATAGAGCAGATTAGACACAGAAGCAAGAACAAATGAGGGAAGACAGATGCTACCTGAGTGTCATCAAGAACCAAGGAATGCGGGGTTACAGAAGCTAAAAAATACAAAGATCATCCCCTACAGCTGATGCCTTGAATTTGGATTTCTAAATTTCTGTTCTTTAAAGCCACCCACTTGTGGTATTTGTTACAGCAGTACTAGGAAACTAAGACAGGGCTGCTCTTCAGACAGGTCTATACTATATTCTCCCAAACCTGTATGGCTGAGTGTTAGCAATGTTCATCAATTTGATACTTACTTTGGAAAAAAAAGCAATATAACAGATAATTATATATTCAAAGACCTAATACCAGTGATGCCTGGTTTTGAAATTTTCAGGGGTTAGATGTAATCATAAATAGCACCTGCATGTCATTTGTCACAGTTAGAAGTTGAGTGGACATTTTGTGGTAGGCTGGGTTCTCTAGAGAAGCAAAACCAGTAAAGCTTAGAGAAAAAGAGAGAGAGAGAAATTTATTGTTTTGGTTACTTAGTACCGCTCTGACAAGAATATACCACAAATGGGATGGCCTTAACAAACATGAGTTTATTCTCCCAGTTTGGAGGCTTTAAGTCCAGGTTAAAAGTGCCAGGCTATACGTGCTGGATGAAAGCCCCTCAACCTTGGGGTCCAGTTCTGCCTCCTGCTCCCAGCCCACTGGAGCTAGAGGCTTTTCTTCACTCAGGCAGCTACTGGCTGCTGAGGCTGCCAAGCCCAAGGTTGACAAGTAAAAAGGCAAAGTCCCAATGTTACCAAACCACAAGACAGGCCATTAATTTAAGTCCACTGTAAGGTCGGCAGAGCTTGGCAGGCTGCTGAACAACGAGACAGCTACATGTAGGGCATGCCATAAACTAGCTACTGTCCCCAAGGCTTCTCCTTATATACAGAAAGCAGACCACATCCCAAAGGCAGCTACTTAGCTGCTTGTGGTAGATCCCACCATGGAGGTGATTGCCAGTCTCATCATGGGGAATAACTACCAGCAGCTGCCCAGCCACTCAACCAGGCCCAGCCAAGTTGGCACACAAACATAACCATCAAATTTATCTTAGGAAAATGGCTCACACACTTATACAAGATGTCAAGTCCCAAGTTCTTGGATCTAACCTCAAGCTGGAGGCTTTTCCCAACTCATGCAGCTGCAGGGGCTGACGAGCTCAAGGTTGGCAGGCAGTATACCAGCTATTGACTGTGACAAATGACGAATTCAAGATCTCCAGGCAGAATGATGGATTTCTCGCTCATGGACAGTTGTAGGCAGCACAACAGGATCCTGATCCACAGAAGATTGTCTCTTTTTCCCAGGGTGTCCATAAACACATTGGAAGCAGGCCACAAGCCCAAAGCAGCTACTCAGCTGCTCCAGTAGATTCCACCATGGAGTTAATTACCAGTCTCACCATGGGGAATAACTACAATTCAGCTGCCCAGCAACTCAACCAGGCCTAGCCAAGTTAACACACAAATTTAACCACTACAATTCCACCCTTTGTCAACTTGGCACCTGTACAGATCTTCTTCACTGGGTGACTCCAGTCCCCTAGTGCCTGAGCAGTGTGACCTTTGGCCTGGCAGGCCCTGTTCCTCTCCCTCTTGGGCATGGCTGCCCTGCCCCCTCACTCTTGAGCAGTGGCTATGACTCCATCCCACTAGCTCACATGAATGAGCAGCCCCACATTCCAGAACCAAGTAGGTGAAGATCTGGCTCTTTGAAACCTAGGGGGTTGTGGTAGTTCGAAAGGCCATGGTCCTACTGTTGAGGCTGAGGCAGCTCTGCTTCTGGTTTCCTTGGTCTCTCTGCTTCTGCCAATTAATGCCCAAAGACAACCCACTCTGCCAGAAATCTTCTTGCCTAAAAGATACTTGGCTTTCTTGCTCCGTGTGCTGGCCAACCTGCTACTCCATCTCACGCCAGTCTTTTCTACCAATTAATGCCTGAAGGCAACCCACTCCGCCAAGAAGCCACCTACCCAATGGAACCTAGCTTTCTCCTCCATGGGCTAGTAAGCCTGTTGCTGTTTAATGCCGGTCTCTGGGCTCTGCTACTGCTGTTTCTTATGCTGGTCTCTCTGTCGGTAGGTATCTCTCTGCCAGTTTCTTGGCTCTGCTGCTGCCGTCTCTAATGCCAGGGTCTCTCTGCCAGTGTCTTGGGTCAAGGATGCACTCCACTCCTGTTTCCACATTTTAGGTATCTGTCAGAGCAGCACCCTACTCTCTCGGTACCACATTCTGTTTTGGTTACCTAGTGCCACTCTGACAAGAATATACCACCGATGGTATGCTTGAATAAACAGGAGTTTATTTTCTTATAGTTTGGAGGCTTTAAGTCTGAGTTCAAAGTGCCAGGCTCTAGGGGCAGAGTGAAAGCCCCTCAAACTTGAGCTTTAGCTTTGCCTTCTGCTCCCGGCCCCCTGGATCTAGAGGCTTTTCTTTACTCAGACAGCTGCTGGCTGCAGCGACTGACAAGCTCAAGGTTGAAAAGTAAAAAGGCACAGTCCCAATCTTACCAAACCACATGGAAGGCCATTAATTCAAGGTTATTGAAAGTTGGCAGAGCATGGCAGGTGCCGAACAATGACGTGGCTCCACACAGGGTTCAAGTGTGCCATAAGCTAGAGACCATTCCCAAAGCTGTTTCTTATATTTAGGAAGCAGACCACATAACCCAAGCAGCTATTCAGCTGCTCCAATAGACTCCACCATGAAGTTAATTACCAGTCTCACCATGGGAAGGAACTATATTCAGCTCCCCAGCCACTCAACCAGACCCAGCCAAGTAGACACACAAACTTAACCACCACATATTTAAATCAGCTGGGGTTATAATGAGCAAACTATGATGCATGCACAACTCTATTTCTAAACAGAACAGAAATATCATATTAATACTAAATTGCTAGGCTTATATGAGGGAGCTCTGATGTCGTAGTGGTTAAGGCATTTGGTTTCTAACCAAAAGGTCAGTGGTTCAAATCTGCAAGCTGCTCTATGGAAGAAAGATGAAGCAATCTGTTTCCATAAAGATTTACTACCTTGGAAACAAAATGAGGGTCACTATGAGTCAGAATTGACTCGATGGCAGTGAATGAGGCTTCTATGACTGTGGTTTAAATGTAAAACTATGTTTTTTGGGGGAGGTGGGTAGACTCTTACTTATCACTAAATCCAGAATCTCAGAAAGATTATACATAAAATTTTCACTACCAAACTGTATATTTGGGTATTCCAGAAGGATAATTAAGTCCAGGCCTATTTTATCCTGGCCAAAGCACAATTTTTGCTTCACAGCAATGTAACAGAAAAATTCCAATCCAGCTTTTCCTTTGTTATTTCTGGAATTTTCCAGTTCTTACCTTTCAACTGCTCTTCTCTTATCAAGGAACTTTATCCTAGAATATCCCAAGGCTTACAGAATTTAGTGTTCCACACTCTGTACTTAAGCTGCCCCCACTTGGAAATCTTTTTAAAAGGAGCCTTGCTTAGAGTTAGACTTCTTCCCAAATTCCAGTGCCTTCTGGAAGTTTCTAAATCACCCCATCCAGTCACAGATTTGGAAAGATCAGATATGTGAGAGTGAAAACTGGGAAGAAGGAAGTCACTAATCCCCAAAATGAAACAGGTACTTCAACATAATACACTGACTCAAAGGCAAAAAGCCACTTTATGAATGACCAGAATCTATCAATGAGATGTCACAGTGGGACTTTACATTCAGGCATTAGGCATATTTATCTCAGCTTTATTTCTAGAGTTTAATCATAAATATCAACCCAATACTTACAAGAGAACATTCTCAAATGTCATGTCATTACGTGCTACCAAGTAGGCACCAAAACGGAAACAGGCAGCATAGGAAAAATACATCATTGCCTGGGTGATGGAAAATGTGATGCCAAAGATTTGAGCTTTCCTCAAAGAGTTTCTGAAAAGAAGACATTTTAAATTTACTCAACTTTCATTTCTTTGTGGGCGAGAGGTATGACAGACAAAAATAGGTTTAGTTTCCAAAAAAGTAAGTTTGGATTCTCTCTTTACCACTTACCAGTTGTGCAAATTTAGGAAAATTTCCAATCTCTGAGCTTGTTTATTTTTAATGCAGAATTAATCTTAAAGGGTTGACGTAAACATAAAATGAGCCAATGAACATAAAGAGCATGTTAGGAGATTAATAAATGAATATTCCTGTCCTTTCTTTCTCACTTTGGACACATAACATATATGTGTTCTACAGTAAATGTTCATCAACACATCTGTCAAAGTTGCAGGAACTAAGCTGTGCATTGGTGACACACAGAAATAAGGCATGTTCTTGCCCTTGAGGACCTGGGAGACAAGTTGGATAAATATTTCTGTAATGGAGGTACTTTATGAATAACATGTTATGGGAAGAGAAGAGGAGGCATTTAACTCTTTGGGGGAGTTAGAGAAAGTGTAACAAAGGGGTTGACCTTCTTGGAATTTCTGAGCCAGATAGAACTCAGTGCTGTGTTGTTGTTAGTTAGTTGCCGTGAAGTCAACTCCAACTCATAGAGATCCCACGTTACAGAGCAGAACTGCCCTGTCGGATATTCTAGGTTATAATCTTTATGGGGGAGCTGTGGTAGAGTAGGCCCTAAGGCATTAGACTGCTAACCATAAGAAAGCAGATTGGACAATCTACTTCCATAGTGATACTGCCTCAGAAACCCAAGGATGAGTCGCTACAAGTTGAATCCTACTAGATAGCAATGCGTTTTTTTTTTTTTTTTTTTGAATGTTTATGGGAGCAGACTGCCAGACTATTCTCCCATGGAGCCACTGGGTGGGTTCAAACTGTCAGCCTTTCGGTTAGCAGCCAAGTGCTTAACCATTGTGTTATCATGGCTCCTTGCAGTGCTGGGCAGGTGTGGGAAAGAACAGACTGGCAAAAGAGCAGCACAACTTTTATTCCTGTTTCCACCACATCAACTCTGCTTTCATCTGTTTCATAGATTGTGATTTCAAATAAGTTTCTTTAGAACAAAGGATTTTACTATTACCAAAGTCCCTGCCTGCAAGGCTGGCAGTTTGAATCTACCCAGAAGAACCTCAGAAGAAGGGCCTGGTGATCTACTTCTGAAAGATTGAAAAGATGACAGCCTGTGGAGCACACATCTGCTCTGATACACGTGGGGTTGTGAAGAGGTGGACACAACTTGAAGACAAATTTTTTTTTTTTTTTAATTACCAAAAGTAAAAAAAAAATAAAGTTTGGCAACCCATTGATAAGGTCCAGTCCCCTTCTTTTACTGTAGAAGAAACAGATTCAGAGAGGTTGCCTATGTTCACAACACTTATTACAGGTGATGAGTTCAGTGAAGGAAGAACTGAAGGTTTCCATTGAAAGAGGGGTAATAAGAGGAAAGAAAAGCATCCTCAGGAAGCACCACTACCTCAGTGTCCCAAACACCACAAATTTCAAGTTATATAAAGAACTCCCACCACTTGTCTGTCAGTTTGTCATACTGTGGTAGCTTGCTTGTTGCTCTGAGGCTGGAGGCTATGCCACAGTATTTGAAATGCCAGCAGGGTCACCCATGGTGGACAGGTTTCAGTGGAGCTTCCAGACCAAGACAGACTCAGAAGAAGGAAGGAGCCATCCTCTTTTCAAAGAACTGGCCAGTGAAAACCTTATAAATAGGAGTGAAACACTATCTGATAGATTACTGGAAAACTTTATGAATACCCTTGAAACACTGTCTGATATAGTGCCAGAAGATGAGCCTCTCAGGTCGGAAGGCACTCAAAATACAACTGGGGAAAAGCTGCCTCCTCAGAACAGAGCCAACCTTAATGATTTGTATGGAGTAAATCTGTCCTGGAAGAAGTGCAGCTGGAATGCTCCTTGGAAGCAAGAATGGCCAGACTCTGTCTTACCTACTTTGGTCATGTTGTCAGAAGGAACCATTCCCTGCAGAACGATATCATATTTGGTAAAGTGAAAAGTCAACAGAAAAGAGGAAGGCCCTCAACAAGATGGACTGAAACAGTGGCTGCAACAATGGGCTCAGGTATAGCAAGGATTGTGAGGCTGGCACAGGACTGGGTAGTGTTTCATTCTGTTGCACATAGGGTCGCTATGAGTTGGAGCTGACTCAATGGCACCTAACAACCACCACATAAAGAACTCATTCTGGACTCCAGCCACTGCTCTCTTGTATTTCCTATTTAATTAAATAAAGTCATTATCCAAACTTAATACCGAACAATCATTCTCAAGTCCTCTCTCCCTCCTTTTCCCAGCAGTCAGCCATTTTTACAATGTCTACCCCAGACATGTCCCTACTTAGTTCAGGATCTTGTCATTTCTCTCTTGGTTAAGTACAAGGGCTTCCCAATTGCATCCCTTCTAGTAATTTCTCCACTGTTCCCTCCCTTCCAGTCCAAGTAGTCTTCCTACAAACAAATCTGATGAATGAAAAACTCACCCACTCCCCACCTCCCTCTCCAGTGGTTATTACCTGTATGGTACTTGCAAATTGTGGCCATACATGTATTCAAACTTTTCCTCCCGTGTCAGAGAAACAACAGTTCGGAAATTTTCTATTGCTTCAGTAGCAATCTGTAACAGAGATCGCCCAGTTACTAAGAGGCACAAAGCTATTAGTCTGAAGCACATAAAATAGATTTCTAAAATTAATTTTATGATTATTATATTATTTATTTCTCATTACCTATGATCTTCTATATGAACAAAGACACTAAGGGATTTATCAAATACAGTTTTAGACCTAAAAGAAGGATTATCTAATTCCATCTCCTTTTTGCAGAAAGAGAAGTTAAGGTCTAAAGAGAAGGCATTTGCCTTAAACCTAAATGACAAAATAAGCCTGATAAATTAGTGTTTTGCATGTAGTGCAGTGCTATTTCTCCTACCATGGTCACATTTTAAATTTCTAGTTATTTTACACACACACACACACACACACACACCCCAAAACCAAACACATTGCTGTCAAGTCGGATCTGATTCATAGCGACCTCTCCTTGGGTTTCCAAAGTGTTATCACTGTGGAACTAGATTGCCCAACCTTCCTTCTGAGGATTGGCTGGTGGGTTTGAACTGCCAGTCTTCTGGTTAGCAGTCAAATGCCTTAGGCATTACGCCACTAGAGCTCCTATGTATATGTATGTATTCATGTATGTATGTATGTGTATACATACATACACACACACACCCCACACACACACACACAGGGAGCTCTGGTGGTGTACTGCCTAGGGCATGTGACTTTATCCTAAAGCGAACAAAATAAGGACGGGCAGGGAAGCTAAATTAATGGAAATGGAACAAACAAAATGGAAATAATGAGAATGCTACTGACACATTGTGAAAAATGTAACCAGTGTCACAGAACAATCTATGAAAACGGAATATAATTTTCTGTGTAAACTTTCACCTGTTACACAGTGAGTACAAACTCACCGCCATTGAGTTTACAAAAAAAAGTTAAGAGGCAAAAATTCACCTACAGTCAAACTCCACAAAGGCAATCCTTATTCAGACTCATGTTAGAATATAATTTACAATTATAAGGGTTCAAAAAAACAAATAAAAGAGGTTTTCTGAATAAGCAAGAAAATTCAACAAACACTACAGATGAAAAAGTGAGATTTTACTGTAACTTTCAGTGTAATAGCTTTAAGAAATATTTTTTGTGAATCATTTTCTAAGGCAGGAGTATCTTGTTTACAATTGGCTTATAAATATTAAAAAAAGAACAACTCACTGCTGTCGAGTCAATTCAACTCATAGGTGCCCCTCCTTGGGTTTCCGAGGCAGTATCTCTATGAAAGTAGATTGCCCAACCTTCCTTCCGGGGAATGGCTGGTGGGTTTGAACCACCAGCCTTCTGGTTAGCAGTCAAATGCCTTAGGCACTATGCCAGATCACTTTTTATTGTGCACATAGCCCAAAAGAGAGACAGTTTATGAGTCACAGAACTTGCACACCAGAAAAAACCAAACTCACTGCCATTGAGTCGTTTCTGACTCATAGTGACCCCTGTTTGGGTTTCCAAGGCTGTAGATTTTTATGGAAGTAGATTTCCTTGTCTTCCTCCCACAGAGAGGCTAGTGGGTTTGAACCACTGACATTCTGGTTAGCAGTCAAGTGCTGTTCTGGTTACCTAGTGCCACTCTGACAGGAATATACCACAAATGGGATGGCCTTAACAAACAGGAGTTTATTCTCTTACAGTTCGAGAGGTTAGAAGTCCAAGTTCAAAGTGCCAGGCTCTAGGGGCTGTGTGAAAGCCCCTCAACCTTGGGCTTCAGCTCTGCCTCCTGCTCCCAGCCCACTGAAGCTGGAGGCTTTTCTTCACTCAGACAGCTACTGGCTGCTGAGGCTAACAAGCCCAAGGTCGACAAATAAAATGGCACAGTCCCAATGTTACCAAACCACATGGCAGGCCATTAATTTAAGTCCATTGAAGTCCCAAGGTTGGCAGAGCATGTCAGACTGCTGGACAACAACATGGCTACATGCAGGGTTCAAGTGTGCCATAAGCTAAAGACCATTCCCAAGGCTGCTGCTTATTTATGGGAAGCAGACCATATACCCAAAGGCACCTACTCAGCTGTTCACAGTAGATTCCACCATGGAGTTGATTACCAGTCTCATCATGGGGAATACTACATCCAGCTGCCCAGCCACTCAACCAGGTCCAGCCAAGTTGACACAAAAACACAACCACCACAAGTGCCTTATCACTACGCCATAATCACTTCACAATCAGGGTCTTTGCCTCACAATGAAGCAATTAGGAAAGGGCTTAATTAACTCCCTCTATCCTCATAGCTTCTATTATCCCAAGAGTTTTAAATGGAGACTCAGTAACCACTATGAGAGAGAACTGCTAATTGGAGAAAGAGCAAATAGCATTGAGTTTATGAACAGAATAATTTTGAAGAAAGGGAAATATTTCTGGGGGAGAGACAACCTTCCTTATATTTATCTTCCTATTCTTAAATGGAGTTTGATTTATGGCTTTTATTTCCAAAACAGAAAATACATCCATTTTACAGAAATGCACATTAACCAATAATAATCTGACAGTCAAGAGCAGAGTAGAGATTATAAGCAAGCTTTGACATCATACAACTTCTAGAATCCTGAGCCTGCCCTGTCCCTCTAATGAAAAGCTGACAGATGTGATCCTGACCCCCATAGAGGTTATGTTTTAGAACAGAATGTAAGCCACTCATCAGAAAACAAAGAATGAAAAAAGAAAACTTAAGTGCTGAAAGATGACATGAATTAATTAAAGTGTCAGGGAAGCCCTCTCTGAAGAGATAATGAGTCTGAGCTGGCCATGGGACAATCAGAGTGAACCAGCTTGGAGCATTTTAGGAACTGAAAGGGCTGTGAGGGCAGAGAGGATGGGCATGGAAGAGAAATTGTACAAGACAAGTCATCAGGGGCTGGCACATGCAGCTTCATAAGGCAAGGAAGAAGGCTGGATTTTATTCCAACTCTGATAAGAAGCCACTGGAAGATATTAAGTAAAGTATCATGATCTGGTCTCTGTTTTAAAGAGATCAGTCTGGCTTCTGTGTGAAGAATGTAGAATGTAAGTGGACAAGCATGGAAGAAGTAGAAGCAAGGGAGACAGGTTAGGAAACCTGTTGCTGTGTGACTTCAGTCAAGTTATTTGTCCTCTCTGAAACTTGGACTTAAATCTGTCCAACAGTAATAATACAACAGAGTTACTGAGAGCATTAAATGAGTTAATATACATAGACTTCTTAGGATACCTGGTATATAATAAATGTTGTTGCCATCGAATTGGTTTCAACTCACAGTGACCCACTGTACAAGAGAATGAAACATTGCCCAGTTGTGCGCCATCCTCACAATCCTTGCTATACTTAAGCCTAGTGTTGCAGCCACTGTGTCAGTCCATCTCATTGAGGGTCTTCCCCTTTTTCACTGATCCTCCACTTTATGAAGCATGATAACCTTCTCCAGGGAATGGTCTCTTCTGACAACATGACCAAAGTAGGTCGAGACGAAGTCTGGCCATTCTTGCTTCCAAGGAGCATTCCAGCTGCACTTCTTCCAACACAGATTTGTTCATTCTTCTGGCAGTCCATGGTGCTTTCAGTATTCTTTGCCAACACCACAACTCAAAAGCATCAACTTGGTCTTCCTTATTCATTGTCAAGCTTTCACATGCATATGAGGCAACTGAAAATAACATGGCTTCAGTTAGGTGTACCTTAGTTTTCAAAGTGGCATCATTGCTCTTTAACACTTTAAAGAGGTCTTTTGCAGCAGATTTGCCCAGTGCAATACGATGCCCGATTTCTGGAGTACTGCTTCCATGGGTATTGATTATGGATCCAAGTAATACAAAATCTTTGACAACCTCAATCTTTTCTCCATTCATCATGAGTCGTTTATTGGTCCAGTTGTGAGGATTTTTGTTTTCTTTATGTTGGGGTATAAACTATACTGCAGAATATAGTCTTTAATTTTCATCAGTAAGTGCTTCAAGTCATCTTCACTTTCAGCAAGCAAGGTTGTGTCACCTGCATATCACAGGTTGTAAATGGGTCTTCCTCCAATCCTGATGCTGTGTTCTTATTCAAATAGTCCAGCTTCTCAGATTATTTGCTCAGCACACAGATTAAGTATGGAGAATGGATACAATCTTGACACATACCCTTCCTCATATTATTAACCCATGCAGTATCCCTTCCAAAAACCAAACTCACTGCCGTTGAGTTGGATTCACTCATAGTGACCTCTCCTTGGGTTTCCAAGGCAGTATCACTATGGAAGTAGATTGCCCAGTCTTCCTTCTGAGGAGTGGCTGGTGGGTTTGAACCTCCAACCTTCTGGTTAGCAGTCAAATACCTTAAGTACTATGCCACCAGAGCTCCCTAGCATCCTTTAGTTATGTATGAATGACAGCTTCCTGGTCTACGTAAGGTTCCTCATGAGTACAATTAAGTATTCTGGAATTCCCATTCTTTGCAATGTTATCCATAATTTGTTATGATCTACACAGTTGAATGCTTTTGCATAGTCAATAAAACACAAGTAAACATCTTTCTGGTATTCTTTACTTTCAGCCAAGATGCATCTTACATCAGCAATCATATGCCTCATTCCATGTCCTCTTCTGAATCCAGCTTGCATTTCTGCTGAACATTCCTGTCAATATACTATTGCAACCATTTTTGAATTATCTTCAGCAAAATTTTACTTGGACTTAGATATGATATTAATGATATTGTTCAATAATTTCCACATTCTGTTGGATCACCTTTCTTTGGAATGTGTACAAATATGTATCTCTTCCAGTATGATAGCCAGGTAACTGTCTTCCAAATCTCTTGGCATAGAAGGATAAGTGCCTCCAGTGGGGCATTCGTTGGTTGAAACATCTCAATGGGTATTCAGTCAATTCCTGAAGCCTTGTTCTTTGCCAGTTCCTTTGGTGCAGCTTTGACTTCTTCCTTCAGTACCACTGGTTCTTGATCATATGCCACCTCCTGAAATGGATGAACTTCGACCAATTCTTTTTTGTACAGTGACTCTGTGTATTCCTTCCATCTTCTTGTAATGCTTTCTGCATCATTCAATATTTTGCCCATAGAATCTTTCAGTATTAAAGTTTCCTTCAGTTCTTTCAGCTTGAGAAATGCCAAGTGTGTTCTTCCCTCTTGGTTTTCTAACTGCAGGTCTTTACACATTTCATTATAATAACTGACTGTCTTCTCGAGCTGCTCTTTGAAATCTTCTGTTCAGCTCTTTTATGTTCTCATTTCTTCCATTTCCTTTAGCTACTTTCCATTCAAAACTAAATTGCAGAGTCTCTTCTGACATCCATTTTAGTCTTGTTCTTCCTTTCCTGTCTTTTAAATAACTTTGCTTTCTTCATGTATAATGTTCTTGATGTCATCCCCAAATTTTTCTGGTTTTCAGTTATTGGTGTTCAATGAGTCAAATCTTCAGATAGATGGACTCTAGATTCAGTTGGGATGTAATCAAGGTCAAATTTTGGCTCTTATAGACTTGTTTTAATTTTCTTCACCTTCAACTTGAACTTGGATATAAGCAATTAATTGATGGTCACATGTTCTACAGTCAGCTCCTGGCCTTGTTTTGGCTGGAGATACTGAGCTTTTCCATCCTTCTTTCCACAGATGTCATCAATCTGATTCCTTTGTATTCCATCTGGTTAGGTCCATGTGTAGAGCTGCCATTTGTGTTGTTGAGCAAAAAGGTATTTGCAATGAATAAGTTGTTGGTCTTGCAGAATTCTATCATGTGATCTCTGGCATCATTTCTCTCACCAAGGCTGTATTTTCCAACTACCAGTGACAGTTCTTTGCTTCCAACTTTCATTCCATTCATCAGTAATAATCAATACATCTTGATGGGATGTATGGTCAATTTCAGACTACAGAAGTTGGTAAAAATCTTCAATTTCTTGTCTTTTGTTTAGTGGGTGATGCAGAAATTTGAATAACAGTATATTAACAGTATATTAACCTTGTAGGTACATGGGTATTATCCTATCACTGACAGCACTGTACTTCAAGATAGATTTTGAAACATTCTTTGTGATAATGAATGGAACACCATTCCTCTTTAATATGCCACTCTCAGCATAGTAGATCATATGATTATCTGACTCAAAGTGGCCAATACCAGTTCATTTCAGCTCTCTAATACCTAGGATATTGATCTTTAAGTGTTCATTTCTTTTTTGACAACTTCCAAATTTCCTGCATTCATTCTTCATACATTTCACATTCCAATTATTCAAAGATATTTGTAGCAGTTTTTTCCCATTTTCAGTCATGTCCCATCAGCAAACAGAGCTCCTGAAAGCTTTACTCCATCCACATTATTAAGTTCAACTCTACTTTGAGGAGGCAGCTCTTCCCTAGTTATATTTTGAATGCCTTCCAACTTGAGGGGCTCATTTTACAGCACTATATCAGGAAATGTTTTAGGGTTATTCATAAAGTTTTCCAGTAATTTATCTGTTTTGTTTATTTAGTGCCATTCTGACAGGAATATACCACAAATGGGATGGCTTTAACAGACAGGAGTTTATTCTCTTACAGTTTGGGAGGCTAGAAGTCTGAGTTCAAAGTGCCAGGCTCTAGGGACTGAAAGTCCCACAACCTTGGGCTTCAGCTCTGCCTCTTGTTCCTGGCCCAGTGAAGCTAGATGCATTTCTTCACTCATGCAGCTGCTGGCTGCTGAGGCTGATAAACTCAAGGTCAACAAGTGAAAAAGCACAGTCCCAATATTACCAAACCACACGTCAGGCTATTCATTCGGGTCCATTAAAAGTCCCAAACTCGGCAGAGCATGGCAGGCTGCTGAATGAAGACTCAGCTACATGCAGGGTCCAAACATGCCAAAAAGCTGGAGACCTTCCTCAAAGTTGCTTTTTATATACTGCAAGCAGCCCACTTCCCTAAAGCAGCTACTCAGGTGCTCCAGTACATTCCCACCACGGAGTTAATTACCAGTGTCACCATGGGGAATAACTATATCCAGCTGTCTAGTCACTCAAACCCAGGCCCAGCCAAGTTGACATACAACCTTAACTACCACAGTATCAGATGGTGTTTTGCTGCTATTCATAAGATTTCACTGGCCAATTCTCTGAGAAATGGATGGCTCCTTCCTTCTTCCTAGTCTGTCTCAGTTTCAAAGCTCCACTGGTAACGGTCAACCCTGAGTGACCCTGTTGGTGTCTGAAATACTGGTGCCACCGCCTCCAGCCTCACAGCAACACACAAGCCACCACAGTACCACAGTATGCCAAACCAACAGACAAGTGGTCTAAATACTCAGTAAATAATAAAGATGATGATCGAATGGAGACTTTCAACACTGTATGGACTGGTTTGTGTAGTTTCTCTACCTGTCTTACCCTCTCATGAACCACCAGGAATCAGAATATTTATCACATCCTTGAACTTGATTTAGAAAACCTGCTATGTTCACACATACACTTTTCCATCTGTGCTCCTTCCCCTTTGCAGAACACTCCAAGAGTGTACCATTTTAAAGTGTTAACCTTTGCAACGAACCAGCCTGGAATCAATGATCTTCTTCTTATAAGGATTCCTTTCTGGTACATTTAAAAACCTCATTCAATGACTCTACTGAAAAGTAAGGCATTTTCTTTTTTGATTATTTTTTCCTAGATTTTTCTACCTTCTCAGAAAAGAGCCAACACCAAAGCAAAACATTACAGTATTAAATAAAGTTATTGGTCACAGGATGTATTCCTTGGCAGGGTTCAATGATACCTGGGCCAGACCACAATCAGACCCCTGTGGATCAGGGCCACCCTGCTCTACCTCCAGACCAGGACTCTGACCACCTGAGGAGAAGCCTCATGTGACGTTTGTCCCCTATAGAAAATGATTGGAAAAACCAAAGTATTTTCTTGATGGAATTCTAGATGAAATAAGATAAAGCATCTAAGGTAACAGGGGAACTTTATCATCCTTATTGGTAAGGTACATGGCCCAGAGACAAAGTACCTCAGACATCTGGACTTACTGAGCGCCAGCACCACTCTGATCTACCATGGATCCTGCCCTAACTCTTGGGAATCTTGGAATGTCCATGGGTAGATCTATCCCTATTCTCAACATAATGCCCAGTTTGGAGGGTCTTTCCTGCTCTGATTTCTCAGTTTTGAAATGATACTGATTTGTGGTATCAGATTATATTCTGCTACCAGCAGACCTTTTTTATGTTTAACAGACAGAGACATTACTTTAAAGCCTAATTGACTGAGTTTGAATCCTGGAAGGAAGGGAGGGAGGAAGAGCAGCATGAAGACAATATCCTACAACTGAAAAAGCATGTTAAAATAGAATCAGTTGTCAGTCTATGAGCCTTAAGACTGATTTTACTCATTTTCTTCAGTTTCTAATTTGCTGAGTAAGCATCAAATTAGATTGCTTTGAGGGATAAAAACGTTTTCAGCCCATGATAAGTCCTAGTGAGTAAAAAACAACACTGATTGGAATATTTTAGTCTACTTAGGTAAGCAATCAAATTTTAGTTTCACTCACCTTCCCAGCACCTTCCAGTTCTTTCTTATCTTTCAGTGCTTGCCCAGACAACATTTTCATTTCAATAACTCCTGCTACTGCAATGATGGGTACAAGTACTAAGAGTAAAAGTGTTAATTGCCAGCCATAGATTAAGGATATTATAATGCCTGTCCCAAGATTTGCTACATTCTGGGCAATTACAGCAAGCCTGGAACCTGTAGCCTGCAAAACAAACAAAAACAAATTAGATTGACAGTTTTATATTATCTTTAAAATCCATACTTATATTTTCTTTTTAAAAAAATTTTATTAAAAATGCTTTAGGTGCAAATTTACAAAGCAAATTTGTTTTACATTCAACAGCTCATGCACATTTGATTTCACACCCTGATTACATAACAAACTTTCCTCCCCTCCCATCCCATCCCTGTGACTACTCCCTCCCTGTGCCCATCTTAACTATGCATTCCTGTCTGTCTTTCGCTCTATGTGAATGCTGCTCCTCTAGTGACTGATGGCTGATTGATCTAAGGGGTTTATCACCCTGGGGTAGGTGTTCTGCATACAGGTCTTTCTCTGTTGGACTGAGAGCCAACTCATGGGAGTGAGTCCATTTCTAGGCCCAAAGGGTAACCCAGGGCCATAGCCTCAGGGATTCCACCAGACTCTGTCTAACCAGTAATTCTGGTCATTTTTGTGTTTTTGAATTTTGTTTGATGTTTTTCCTCCCATTCTATCCAGGATCTCCAGTTTGGATCCCTTTCTGAGTGATTGGCATTGGCAGCCGGGTACCATCTAGTTCTTCTGGTCTTGGGGTCCATCTTATCCTTGGACTAATTATTTCCAGATGCTTTTGATTTTCTTCCCTCTTCTTAGATTCAGATGAGAGGATGCCAATAGTTGCATCTTAGATGGCCGCTCAAAAGCTTTTAAGACCCCAGCTGCTACTCACAAGAGTAGGTTGTGAAACAAGATTTTTATGCACTATGTTGTGCCAATTGAACATGATGTACCCCGAGACTATGGTTCCAAAGTTGGCAGGTCTGGTGATTCTCTCAGGTGTTTGGTTGTCTCTGAGAGGTTACTCTAACTCTGCCTTCTGTTGCTTCTATAATGTGTGTGGCTAATTTTGTAGCACAAGTGCATATGTAAGATTATCTTCAGCCAAATCTATCCTTTGTCTAGGGTATATTCCTGTTCACTGACCCCCACCTGATCTTCTCACATGTATATGCATTCATCTGTAGCCTGGTGTTCGGTGTTAGTGGTATTGCAGTATTGTGCATATACTATTATTTGCCTCTGTTGTATATATCTTTTGTACAGGTTTCAGTGTCCTTCCTTTCCCCAACATCATCATGACAGTCATGGACTCTTTCTATACCATCCCACCCTCACCAAAATCAACATGTGACCCCCAAGTAGTTCAAAATCATTCCTTCCCTTCCCTTCCCTTCTATCCCCAGTAACCAACAAAGTAAATTCCTTTCCCTTAGTAAACCTTTCCTTGACTTTTTACAATAATGGGCTCACATAATACTGACTTATTTCAGTATTGCAATTGACTTATTTCACCCTGCATAATGTCCTCCAACTTCATGTATTCTTCATTATTCTTTAATGTTGCAAAGTATTCCATTATGTGAATGTACCATAGTTTGGTTATCCATTCATCTGTTGATGGGCATGTAGTTTGTTTCCATCTCTTTGCTATGGTGAATTGTGCTACAATGAATGTTGGTGTGTATATGTCTGTTCGTACCGTCTCTCACCTCTTTAGGATATATTCCTAGTAATGGAATTGCTGGATCAAATGGTATTTCTAGTTTTTTAAGGAAACACCATACCATTTTCCATACGGTTGTACCATTTTGCAGTCCCAACACCAGTGTATGAGAGCTCCAATCTCTCTGCAACCTCACCTGCATTTGTTATTTTCTGTCTTGTTGAACTTTGCTATTATTGCTGGGGTGAAATGATATCTCATTGTTGTTTTTATTTGCATATTTCTAATGGCTAATGATCGTATTTCCTCATGTATGTGTTGGCCACCAGTATACCTTCTTTAATGAAGTGTCTGTTCATGTCCCATGCCCATTCTTGAATTGGGTTGTTTTGTCTTTTTGGCATTGAGGTGAAGTTTTCTATACATTTTGGAGGTAAGTCTCTTGTCAGGTACATCATACCAAATATCAACCAAATTCACTGACACTGAGTTGGACCTGACTCATGGCGACCCCTCCTTGGGTTTTCGAGGTGGTATCACTATGGAAGTAAATTGCCAACCTTCTTCCGAGGAGTGGCTGGTGGATTTGAACCATCAGCCTTCTGGTTATCAGTCAAATGCCCTAGGCACTACGCCACTATTTTTGACCAACATGTAAGTTCTCTCTTTACCCTTTTGGAAAAATCTTTTGATGTGTATAAGAATTTAATTTGTAAAAGATCCCAGTCATCTAGCTTCTCTTCCACTGCCTGTGCATTTGAGTTATGCTTGATAGTCTATTTATGCCATAGATTAGGGCCCCTAGATTTGCCCCTAATTTATCTTTGATGAATTTTATAGTTTTGGGTTTTACATTTAAGTCTTTGATCCAGCTTGAGTTTGTTTTTGTGTATGGGGTAAAGTATGGGTCTTGTTTCATATTTCTGCAAGTGGATATCCAATTTTGCCAGCACCATTTGTTAAAGAGGCTATCTCTCCCCCCATTTAATGAGTTTTGGTTCTTTGTCAAAGATCAGCTGTCCATAGATGGATGGATTTATTTCTGGGTTTTTTATTCTGTTCCAATGTTCTATCTGTCTATCATTGTACCAATACCATGCTGTTTTAACTACTAGGGCTGTATAGTAGGTTTTGAGATCTAGGAGTGTGAGACGTCCTACTTTGTTTTCTTCTTCAGCAGTGCTTGGCTTATCCAAAGTTTCTTTACTTCCCATATAAAATTAATAATAGGTTTTCCCTTGTCCTTAAAAATGTTGATGGAATCTGGATTGGGATTGCACTGAATGTGTAGATTGCTTTGGGTAATAGTGACATTTTCACAATATTCAGCCTTGATATCCAGGACAAGATAGGTTCTTCCATTTATGTAGATCCTTTGTAGTTTCTTATAGTAGTGTTTTGTAGTTTTCTTAGTATAGGTCTTTTGTGTCCCTGATAGGATTTATTCCTAAATACAACAACAACAACATTCTAAAGGGCACTGTTTTCCTATTTCCTCTTCAGAGGGCTCTTTGTTAATGTAGAGGAATCCAATTGATTTTTCTATATTGACCTTGTATCCTGCCACTTTGCTGAGCCTTTCTATTAGTTCCAGTAATTTATTTGTGGAGTCTCTGGGTTTCTATGTATAGGATCATGTCATCTGCAAATAGAGATAGCTTTACTTCCTCTTTGACAATTTGGATGCCTTTTATTTCTCTTTCTTGCCTTACTGCCCTGGCTAGGACTTCCAATATAATGTTAAATAGAAGTGGTGATACAGGGCATCCTTATCTGGGGTTCCTGTTTGCCAGGGGAAGGCTTTGAGTCTTCTTCTGTTAACAATAATGTTGGCTGTTGGCTTTGTGTATATACCCTTTATTATGTTGAGAATTTTCCCTTCTATCCCATTCTGCTGAGAGTTCTGAACAGGAATGGGTGTTGGATTTTTTCGAATGCCTTTTCTGCGTCGACTGATATGATCATATGGTTCTTTTGTTTTGTTTATGTGGTGGATTACATTGATTGTTTTTCTGACGTTGAACCATCCTGGAATACCTGGTATGAATCCCACTTGGTCACGATGTATTATTTTTTTGATATATTTTTGGATTCTGTTGGCTAGGATTTTGTTGAAGAGTTTTGTAACTGTATTCCTGAGAGATATTGGTCTATAGTCTTCCTTTTCAGTCGTGTCTTTCCCTGGTTTTGTTATCAGTATTATGCTTGTTTCATAGAATGAATTTGGGAGTATTCCATCTTTTTCTATGTTCTGGAATAGTTTGAGTAGTATAGGTGCCAACTCTTCCCTGAATGTTTGGTAAAATTCTCTAGTGAAGCTGTCTGGGCCAGGATTTTGTGTGTGTGGGGGGGGGTGGTGGTTTATGATCTGCTCAATTTCTTCTTTTAGTATGGGTCTGTTCAAGTGTTCCATCTCTGATTGGGATAGTTTAGGTAGGTCTTGTGTTTCTAGAAACTTGTCCAACTCTTCTGGGTTCTCAAATCTGTTGGAGTACATTTCTTCATAATATTCTCTTATTATCTTTTTCATTTCAGTTGGTTCTGTTGTGATATCACCCTTTTCATTTATTATTTGGGTTATTTGTATCTTCTCTTTCCTTTCCTTTGTAAAATTTGTCAGTGGTTTGTCAGTTTTGTTAATCTTTTTGAAGAACCAGCTACTTGTTTTATTGATTTCCTCTATTGCTTTTTTCTTTTCTGCTTTGTTTATTTCTGCTCTGATCTTTATTATTTTCTTACTTCTGGATAATGTAGGTTTCTTTTGTTGCTCTTTTTCTAATTGTTGGAGTTGTTGAGTTAAAGTGTTGGCTTTGATTCTTTCCTCTTTTTTGATGTGTGCATTTGTTGCTATAATTTGACCTCTGAATACTGATTTCACTGTGTCCCAAAGGTTTTGGCAAGTTGTATCTTCATTCTCATTTGTTTCTAGGGATTTTTTATTTCACACTTTATTTCTTCTGTTACCCAGTAGTTTTTGAGCAGTGTATTATTCAGTTTCCACATATTTGATGTTTTTTCCTTGATCTCCCTATTACTGATTTCTAATTTTATAAAATTATGATCCAAGAAGATGCTTGATAGTATTTCAGTGTATTTGAATTTACTGAGGCTTGTTTTGTGTCTTAACATATGGTCTACTATGGGAAATGATCCATGTGCACCAGTGAAGAAAGGCATCTGACTGCTAACCAGAAGGCTGGCGGTTCAAATCCACCAGCCACTCCTTAGAAGGAAGGTTGGGCAATCTACTTCCATAGTGATACCACCTCAGAAATCCAAGGAGGGGTCACTATGAGTCAGATCTGACTCTACAGCAGTGGTTGCATTTGCGTTGTGTTGTGGGTTCTCTATTGGAAGGACTCCCTTTAGCATTTCTTATAGGGTTGGTCTGGTTTTCACAAATTCCCTTAATTTCTGTTTGTCTGAGAATGTCTTGATTTCACGCTTATATCTGAGGAAAAATTTGGCTGGATATATAATTGTTGGAAGTTCTTTTCCTGCAAGGTTTTATATACGCCATCCCATTGCCTTCTTGCCTGCATGGTTTCTGCTAAGAAATCCAAGCTTAGTCTTATTGGTTGTCCATTGTAGGTGACATTTCTTTTTTCTTGAGCTGCCCCCAAGACTTTTTCTTTGACTTTGGTTTTAGAGTTTGATTATGATATGTTTTGGTGACTTTCTCTTGGAATCTATCCTGTATGGGGTTCACTGAGCTTCCTGGACAGATACCTTTTCTTCCTTCATAACAAGGGGGGAATCTTCTGTTAGCAAGTCTTTGACAATTTTCTCAGTGTTTTTCTTCTTTTCTTTCTTTCATTCTTTTTTTGCCCATTCTTGTTCTGGTATTCCCATCAGGGATATGTTGTTTCTTTTCACATCATCCCATGTAACTCTTAGGTTCTCTTCATTTCTGTAAAATCTTTGTTCTAATTGTTCTTCATACAGACTGCCATCAAGGGATTTTTCTTCTAGTTGGGAAATGCATTCTTCAGCCAATTCTAGTTTACTCTTTTGTACTTCCATTGTGTTCTCTATCTCCATAATTTCAGTGTTCATATTCTGAATTTTTAATTGCTGTTTTTGTATGAGTTATAACTGTGTGTTTATTTTGTTATTTTTGTTGTCGAATGGTTTCCCGAATTCTTCCTGAATTATCTTCTCATTGTTTTTGCTTATGGTTTCCTTACCTCTTGGAGAGTCTTATACATATACCTTCTGAATTTCTTCTCAGATAGTTCTACTGCTTGTTCTTCTATGATAGATAATTCTTTAGTCTGGAATTTTATTTCTATTGTCCTTTTTTTGTTGTTGTTGTTTGATTTGAGGTTGTCTGTTGTTTCCTAGACATTAGGAAGTTGTTGTCTTTAATTGTTATTATGTATTGATTTGTTTCACCCTGATTTTATGTTTTACTATATCTGAAAGTATGGAGCAGGTGTACTTTTTTGGTTATTAACAATGCTGTACTAGTTTGCTCTCCAGCTCTGTGTTGGTGGAATCACTGGTGGGGATGTGGGTGCAAGTCTCTGTTGTGAAGAGGATTTGGAATTGGGGTAAGGAGGTGCTATCCACTGTCTGTTACTGATTCTGTGGTGCAGGAACTATTGGTGTTACCTGTCTATTGGGTAAGGTGTTCAATGCAATAGCTCCTGTTGCCTGATGGAGGTTTAATGTGTTCCTTCTATTGGTTGAGGCAGGGGACGAAAGGAAGAAAGAAAAAGAAAAAGAGAAGAAAAAAAAAAGGCACCAGAAGTGAGCCCCTGGATAGAAAGGCAGAAGGAGTTTTCTTCATTTGGGGCAAGATAATTCAGTCAGTGATACAGGCACAGCCAGGGTAGTCTCTGTCCTCCTGGGACATCTACTAATGTGACGCCCTACTGTCAATCAAAGATATGCAGTTCAAAACTGACAGAGACCCCAATGGATAAAGGGCCACTGCTTTCTGCTTGGATCGAGAAGCTGCAAAAACCCAGTACCCCAGTCCACTCTGTGCTAAAAAGGGACTATGGAAGAATTGAACCCTAGCCCACTGCTGTGCACTTGCTCCAGGGCTCTGCCTACTCAAAGGGAGTTTCTCCCTTTCCCCCACTCCTTCCTGGACTCTGTGGCAGCCCAAGCCAAGGGGGGCCTTAATCCATTTCCCAGTAAGATTACCATACTCACTCAGGGCCTGAGGTTGCCACCACAAACTCCCAGTATGGGTATTCTGAATCCCCAACGCCTGTAGATTTCATGATTTTTTTTTTCCCTCTTCTTCCCTCCACTGACCTCTTTTGTATTTCTAATGAGTCCTCTCCATCTCAGTCTCCGCTGGCTAGGCAAGTTCATTTATTTTTACCAGTTGTTTAATCTGCTCTTTTTCTCTGCCTTCACTAAATATAATACTGTATCTTCTCCTTAGTTGCTCATAACTCCAGTATCATTATTTGTATCTGCTTTACCTAGTTTTTCAGGGACTAACTTAGAAGAGGGGTCAAACATGCAGAAGAGGTTATAGGTAGGATATCTCTTACATTTTCTTAAGGAGTATCATAAGTCAATTTCATAAAAATCTATTCAGTATCTTCTCAGTTATGAAATAAAAAGTAAAGGTTTACTTGAAAGAAGTTTATTGGGTTTCTAAAATAATTATTTCCATAACTTCAGAATGAATACTGAAAGCAGAAGTTCAACAATCCAGAGTTCAATTACTTATTTCTATCTCTTCTGATTTTCTAATACCAAATAAATCACTAATGAAAGTTCAATCCCTACAGCAAGCTCTGCAAATTACAAGACAAACCAAACCAAAACCAAACCACTGCCATTGAGCCAATTCAAACTCATAGCTACCCTACAGGACAGAAAGTAGACCGCCCTATAGAGTTTCCAAGGCTATAAATCTTACAGAAGCAGTCTGTGTCATCTTCCTCCTGCTGAGTGGCTTGTGGGTTTGAACCACTGACCTTTGGGTTAGAGGCTTTAACAACATCACCTGAAGAGCTCCTTGATAAGGCAAGAGAGTCAGACAATTACATTAAACTGGGAATAGTGGAAATTTCCAATGCTCGGTATATATCTACTTATGTTGTTGTTGGCTCTGACTTATGGCAACCCTATGTATAACAGAACGAGCTTCAAGATCACTGCTAAGTTTCAGTCCACCATTGTGGGTACTGTGTCAATCCATGTAATTAAGCATTTCCCTCATTTTCACTGAACCTCTTCTCTACCAAATATGATGTCCTCGTATATTCAATATTCTTTACCAACACCACAGTTTGAATGTATCAATTCTTCTTTCTTTTTCACCATCTAGATTTTGCAAGCATATGAAGCAACTGGCAAGACCATGGCTTGGGTCAGGCACATAACAGTCAACAAAGTGACATCTTTGCTTTTTAAAACTTTAAAGAGATCTTTTGCGGAAGAGTCAACCAATGCAATACATCATTTGATTTCCTGATTATTGGTTCCATATACATTGACTGTTGATCCAAGTAAAATGAATTTGACAATTTCAATTTTTTTTTTTTCCATTTATCGTAATGTTGTTTATTGGTATAGTTTCAAGGATTTGAAACTTCACATTCAGGTGTAATCTATACTGAAGGCTGTAGTCTTTGATCTTCACCAGTAAGTTCTTCAAGTAGTCTTTGTTTTCAGCAAGCAAGATTATATCATCTGTATATAACCAAAACCCATTGCCATTGAGTCTATTCTGACTCATAGCAAACCCCATTGTGTTTCCAAGGCTGTCAATCTTTACGGAAGTAGATTGCCCCATCTTCCTTCTGCAGAGTGGCTGGTAGGTTTGAATTGCCCACCTTCTGGTTTGCAGTCAAATGCCTTAGGCACTAGGCTGCCAGAGCTCCTTCTCATCTGCATATAGCAGGTTGTTAATGCGTCTTCTTCCAATCCTGATGCCACATTACTCTTCTTATAGTCCAGCTTCACAGATTGTCTGTTCACTATACAGACTGAATAAACAAGGTGACAGGATATAACTCCGCTGCATACTTTTTCTAATTTTAAATGACATGTTGTTGTTGTTATGTGCCATCAAGTCGGACCCAACTCACAGCAACCCCTCCTTGGGTTTTCCAGGTGGTATCACTATGGAAGTAGATTGCCCAACCTTCCTTCCGAGAAGTGGCTGGTGGCTGATACCACCTCAGAAACCCAAGGAGGAGTCACTATGAGTCGAATTGACTCAAGGGCAGTGAGTTTGGTTTTTGGTTTGATTAACTGAGCACTAAAACAAAACTGATCCTGCATGGTATCCAGATAAATAAAAGTCTTTTTTAAATAATTATTCTTCTACATGCATTTTGTTAATGGCATGAATAACAAAAGAGATCTTATAGTTATTTATATACTATTATGTTTAAATAGTTAACATTTTGGACATATACCACATGATAATATGTAGGTTAAATTCTATTTACTGTTTTCTTAATGATGAAGAAGACTAACACCTGTAATGAGAAAATTTGGATCTCACACTGAAATCCAAAGTGCCCAGTTAGGACAAACACCAACAGAAAGGTGGCACGTACCCCTTTAACTTGAGCGGCATCATTCGCAAGCCTGGTGGTCAATGCTCCTGTGGTGTTTTTAGGATCATCAAACCAGCTTACATCCTGTGCGACAGAAAATTATCTATTACCTTAAAGCGACATTTATGAAATTGTTATTTGCATGAGGGCAGTGACAGAGAAGTTTTATCATTGTATCCCCCTGCATTTTTAGCACTCAGGATTTGACAGATTAGGGACTCAATTGTTGTTGTTGTTGTTATGTGCCGTCAAACCGGACCCGACTCAGAGCGACCCCTCCTTGGTTTCCGAGGCAGTATCACTAAGGAAGTAGATTGCCCCATCTTCCTTCTGAGGAGTGAGGGACTCAATAGATACTTGAAGAACACATACATAGATCAATTCAAAATTTTTCTGAATGCCTGCTTGGTTTCAGGCATGGTTTCAAAGTGTTAAATTTACACAACAGTGAACATAAAAGGCAAAGTTGCTGCTTCCGCGAAGCTTAGGTTCTAGTGATGAGAAGCTGAAGAATAAATAAACAAGTATATATCATGTCAGGTGGTAATAAATGCTATAAAGAAAAAGAGAGCAAGGTAAGAAGGGAAGAAGAGAGATGGTGCGATTTGATAGATTGGGAAGGAGACAAAGATGGATTCTCTAAGGGGAACTTAGAACAAAGACCTGAATGGAGGGATAATGACAATATATGAAAAAAGGTAGAAACAGCAAATGCAAAGGCCCAGAAGGAAAGGCATATTGGTCAGTTCGTGCCTTAGGAAGAAAGCCTGAAAGGCTGCCACTAGTCTAAAAAGCACTACGTTAAGGATAGCTTTATGGACAACTGTAAAGATTCCAGATTTCACTCTGAGAGGTATTGGTAGCTTTCAAAAGGTTTTAGGCAGAGGGATGTGATCTATGTTATGTTTTAGAAGTATGACTAGCTACTATGAGGTGAACATACTAGATTGGAACAGGGGATCCAGTTAGGAGGCTAGTGTAATATATTAAATCCAGAGAAAGAGAGGAAACTCCAAAGTTTTTGACCTGAGTAGCTGATCAGTAAATGGAACTACCATTTACTGACAAGGAGCTCTGGTGGCATAGTGCCTAAGGCATTTGACTGCTAACCAGAAGGCTGGCAGTTCAAACCCACCAGCCACTCTTCAGTAGGGCAATCTACTTCTGTAGTGATATCGCCTCGGAAACCCAAGGAGGGGTTGCTATCAGTTGGGTCCGACTCCACAGCAGTGTGTTTGGTTTTTTTATTAACTGACACGGGAAAGAATGGGTAAGGAGTAAGCTCTATAGGAAGGGAAAAATTGAAAGTTAAATTCTTGGAATGTTAAGCATAAAATGCTTATTAGATATCAAATAGAGAGGTTGAATAAGCAGTTAGAGAACTATAGTTCAAGGCAGAATTAACAAATTGGGTTAAAAACAAATCAACAAATGCAATCTAGATTAAAACTTGCATTCAACATAAAATAGTAACATATTTATAAAACCACATAATTTTTAAATACACAAATACTAACAAGATCGTGAATTTGAAGTACAAATTTATGTCTCTTACAAAAACAACTATCATCCTTACAAGTTATCACAACTAGTGATTTGCATAAACACTAGCTATTATTTTCTCAAAAAATATTATTTAAGAAAAAATAAAGCACTATATTATTATATATATCACTTTGCTTTAGAACTTACTTAAATACTTGGGGACTTTGCCCTGTCTCCAGACTATAACTTCCTTGCAGACAGGGATCATTCATGTTCAAATGTCTTAGAATATCTAGTTCCATGCCTTGTCTTACAATAACTAGTTCGATGCCTTGCAAGCAGAAGGCACTTAATACATGTTTGTATTCATGGGGAGCACCTTATACAAACCATTAATTCAGCTCCTAAAGTATAATGGACCTAGGAGTTGGCCTCCAGGCTGGTGGGGTAATGGGGCCTTTGGCCTTGGACTGAGGTCGACCTGGAGCCTAAGTGGAATCTCAGCTTTAAATATAGTTTGACCTGAGAGTCCTAGGTTCCTTTCTCACGCATCAGATTCAGTCCTGGATCTTTCAATCATTAGCTAGCAATTCCTCTAAATATGTCATTTTTCTGAGTGGTGGTCATAGGAGTGGGAAAGGGTTGAGGACCCAAAGGCAGCTGGGAAAGTATGAGTGTCATCTAGAAATCCTAACACAGCAGACTGATACTTTTTAGCCAGGGTTCAAGTACCACTGGCACGCCTGGCATCATCCTTCTGGAGCTTCATTTTATTTAATGCAAGTGATTAGTGTAAAATATGAAGCATTCTGTTAATCATTATCAGCTAATAACACTGTAGCTTGAATCAGTATATCAGAATAGCACAGCAAAGAAAGTGGACAGTGAGGAAATGGGCCACTGGAATGAATTTAAATTTGTGGAAAGAAGGTACACAGGATATCCCCAGGTAGGAAGAAATACTACTGTCCTGGGTATCCCAGGGGAAAGGATAAAAGAGAGAGAAGAAAGTGATAAGAGATACTGAAGATCACCTCTGCCTATGGCTGCTGAGACCAAAAGGCTGGAGGGGAATCTGCTTTGGTGACTCCCTGTTTGTCTCCCAGTGACTCCATTTCCTGTACTCACCACAGCAAACAGACCACAGGCCTCTGGGCCTGCATGTGGGTGGCTGATTGGCTGTTCCTCTGAGAGGAACTGAGGAAAGACCAAGTTGTTCATGGCCTGAGCAACTTGACAGAGTTCCCACTGCCTGATCCAAAGGGCACAAGTGGGGATCACACACACCCCACGATACACCCTCAAAAAACATACCTGTCTCAACATGGATTGGAAAACCATGTATCGAAGCCGCTTGGTGAGGATCTCTCCAGCTTTGCCAAACATGAAGCCCTGTGAGGAAGAACACATTGCATGCTTTATTCAGTAGGATTTCAAGGATTGGCCGCATTTCTACGACTGTTCACACAGTGGAAAGCAGCACTGGTGGCAGAGCCAGGAAATCCCAGTTTTGGAGCTGCCACTGTCACTCCTCAGTGAAGTGGCAGACTATCTGAGATTTATTAGAAAATGTGTTTCCTTGCCTTTACTCCTACTTATTATCCCAATGAACTGGAATCTATCATTCAAGAAAATGGAATTGTCCCCAAAAGAGGCATTCTAAGTAGGTGACTATATCGTGTACTATCCAAACCAGGACACACTTGAGTGTGGAAGGAGGTGGTATTACTAATGATACTAGACCTGAAATGTAACTGGGACTCTTTGGAGCAAACAGCAGTATATGGTCACCCCAATCATAGGACACAGAGAACAAAGATGTCTAAGCCTTGGTTTCCAATCTTTAAAAAGCCAAAGACTAGGGGTAAAACAGGCTGGGAAAGGCTTACTGGTCAAGAATTTCTGCACTGACCCTTCCCAGTCCACAAAGATATACTCTGCATTTGAGAAGGGACTTAAAGGAAAGAACATAGAAGATGTGATTCTGGGCAACCTGTGACCTGCTGCCACACTGGGCCACATCTGGGGAGGGAGGACAATGGAACCTCATCCCACTGAAATTGGAGATTTAGTAGATAAAAGCAGTGCCCCCTTTCTTTCTGGAACCCTGGGAGGTGGTAGTTTACAGGTGGGACCTGTCACACAGTGCCATGAAGGGAGCAGAGTGGAAATATCTATATGGTGTATCAGAAGAGAGCGATCTTGAGCACACCCCCCACAAAGAAGTAGAATAGGGCAATCATGTCTTTTCTGTGCTCCAAAGTAGTGTGTGGACATCAGTTGAGACAGAAAAAACACATGCAAACACCACAGTAAAGAAAGATCCACTCTTCTAAGTGGTCCCTTGGTCATGACAAAGGGGAATAGCTAGGTATGGACCATGTAACTGAAGACCAGATGGAGCCATGGACCTCTCAAGTTGTCAGCATGAGGTGGGGGGCACACAATGTCCACAGACAGTATCCCTCTACTCAATTCTGTAATGCTATGAAAGCACAGTGCCTAAGGCACTTGACTGCTAACCAGAAGGCTGGCGGTTCAAACCCACCATCCTCTCCTCAGAAGGAAGGCTGGGCAATCTACTTCCATAGTGTTATCACCACAGAAACCCAAGGAGGAGTCTCTGTGAGTCAGGTCCAACTTGATGGCAAGTAACAACAACAACAACAATGAAACTCTAAGCAAACAAAGATGCCAATCCAGTGAGAAAGAGAGAGGGAAAAATCTTAGATGCTATTGAGGTTAATCCTGAAATTAGTAAAATGACTAAGTCTACCTGGAAATGACCAGTTCAAGGTTTCTGCTGTTAAGCTGAATGGAGTGGGGGACATATATTCCCCATTCGAAGGAATATCACTGTTATTTCTATTCAGAGTTAGCCTTTATTAAGTGCTTACTTTGTACTAGATGCCATATTTTACAAGCAATATTTCATTAAGTCCTTATGATGACCCTATGAGGCAGCTACTGTAATTGTCATTTTAGAAGAAACTGAGTATTAGACAGGCTGACAGGTTGCTGAAGGTCACAGTCATCACTGTGAGTTGGAATCTGAATTTGAGTCTATGAGAATCCTAACCAGAATGGGGACCCAGAATCTGAGCTTCTAATCACTTCTTTTTTTGGGTTTTTTTTTTTTTTTTTTTTTTAATTTTATTTTGATTTGGGTGAA
>NW_006922231.1:87258-116948 GCF_000298275.1 Orycteropus afer afer | reverse complement strand
TCTGTGTCTGTGTTAATTGGTTTCCCTTTTCTTTGTTGAAGAGGGTCTGTGCAATCCTTCTGCCTAGTCCGCCATCTTGCCGGAACTCTCTCTAATCACTTCTTAAGTCTCTAAAATGAGGGTCTGGCCATTCTAACACTTTAGGCATTTTGCCATCTCTTCACTTCTGAGGTCCCATAATTCAGAACCTTTGTTTTCACCTCAGTTTGTGTGGCAGACCAGCCTCCAGTCTCCTCAAACATCCCTAAATATCACCATGTCTATAAAGGTACTGTTTTTAACTTCCTTTATCTTACCAACTCAAGTCTCCAAAGTTAAAGTCCAACTCAAAGTCTCTCTCTCTCTAACTTTCTAACAAACTACAGTGCTCATTAATCTTCTCCTTCTACAAATTCCTGTATCATTAACAGTTGGTATGGCAATACTGTATATATTATTAGAGTGTCTTGTTTTATTTTAGTAGGGTTACATTTTAATTCCTCAATGACACTTTAAGAACTTAGTGAAGAAAGAGTTCAGTCTTTTTTCTTTCACATCTCTTATAATGTCCAGAATGTTTAGTCTATAAAAAAATTTAATACATGCTTAGAGAATGTTAAATAAAGACATCTATTCAGAGTTTTATATGTGGTGGTATTTGTGACATCAGCAAATAGTTCATTCATTTAATGAGAAACTGAGTGCTTACTATCTGCCTCTCACAGGCATGGTTGCCATTATCTCCTTTAATCCTCACGACTGCACTAAGAGCATAGTGCCTATGGCACTTGACTGCTAACCAGAAGGCTGGCGGTTCAAACACACCAGCCACTCCTCCGAAGGAAGGTTGGGCAATCTACTTCCATAGTGATACTGCCTCGGCAACCCAAGGAGGGGTCACTATGAGTCGGGGCCGACTCAATGGCACATAACAACTACACTAAGAGAGAGATATCAGTATTCCTATTTTACAGATGAGGAAACTGAGGTTTTTGATCAAAGACACAAAATTAGGGATTGGTGCATTGGTACTCGCATGTAGGTCTAACACCAAAGACAATACTGCCTCATCCTACTAAACTTACAGTGCTTAATTCCTCTGCAATTTCATTTCAGCCAGATAATTTGCAAGCTTTAAACTCAGACTATTAACAAATATTTCCTACAGTTTTTATTTGAGGGTTAACATTCTTCTATCATTAAAAGAGTTCTTTTTTTGTGACTTGCTTATGGGGTTTTGTTTGTCGTTGTTGCTTTTAGGATACAGGAAGACATTTCTTTCAATATTCAAGTTAACTTACAGTACTTATATCCAAACTTCCAGGGCTCAACCAAATGTCGTTTTTGAGCCCCAAGCTCTTATTTCAATAATATTTCCAGTTGTGGAAAATGAGGGTGAGAAGGAAACAAGCAAGGAGGCTAGGGAAAGCAAAGCGTCTTTTTAAATATACCAAAGAAACTTGGCTACTAACAGCCAAGTCAATAAAGGAGCAACACTACTAAAAAGCAAATTGTATAACCAAACACCAAACCTATTGCCACTGAGTTGATTCCAACTCATGGTGACCCTAGGGGGCAGAGCAGAAATGCCCCATGGATGTTTATAAATTCCTATGGAAAAATACTGCATTCCCCCAAAGGAATAAAGTGAAAATGTAAACATTTACCTGAAGGAAAAATGTTATAAAAGAAATAATTCCAAGGACTAGAAACAATAGTGAAAACACATTACTATTGTGTCGTTTTGTATCAGGATCAGCATCTTCTGTAAAAATCTGTAAGAAAATATTTTAAAATATTTCAGTTCCACAACAGAAGAACTATTTTGGAGACCTGTTGCCCATCTAGCACAGTATTACATACAACAGAGCCTTAGTATCCTCATCTAACCTTGATATATGTGCATTCTGCCTTCCTTAGAGGCCAGGAATGGATCTGTCATTCATGAACTAGATCCAATACTTTTTAGGCTTGTACTCCATTCTGGAGGAATGAATGCTACAAAAGTGCCATACCTACTATGCAAAGCAGAAATAAGAACATACACTTTCTCTTCCTTTGAGTAAGGAACTACATTGCATGGCAATTTGTTGTATTACAATTGGACAATTTAAACTGTGTTTGAAGAAAATCTGCTGATATAATTTTGTTGAACCACAGAGAGGTGATCAATCACTTAGTTAACTCATTTCAGAAATAAAGGAGGCTCCTAGAGAAAATATCTTTTGCAGGGTGGCAAATTAAATAGTCAGTTGGGAACTGCAGCCAGCTGGCCTAGCCCCATACTTGGAGACTTTCCCAGAGATGGGGTCATTATTGTTGCTTGCTTTAGTCGATTCCAAATCACAGCAACCCGTTAGGACAGAGAACTGTCCCATAACGTGTTCAAGGCTTTACAAGGCTATAATCTATAAGAGCAGACTGCCACATCTTTCTCCCACTTAACTGTTGGTGGATTTGAACTATCGACCTTTTGGTCAGTAGCTAAGCACTTAACCACTGGGCCACCAAAGTTCCTTATATGGAGACTTTCCCAGAGATGGGGAGAAGGGCTAATAGAACGTCTCAGACTTGAGGACCACTCCACAGATAAAGAAAACATACATCTTCCTCCACAGTGGACCATATCAGTCTTGTCACAGACCAAAACAAACCAAACTCACTATTATCGAGTCGATTCGACTCATAACAACCCGTCCTTGGGTTTCCAAGGTGGTATCTCTATGGAAGTAGATTGTCCAACCTTCCTTCCAAGGAGTGGCTGGATGGTTTGAACCACCAGCCTTCTGGTTAGCAGTCAAATGCCTTAGGCACTGCACCGCCAACTCAGCCCCAACAACTGTGTCTTTTGTAAAAGCAAAAAGTTTTCACAAGAGATTAAATCAAATTTTTTTGATTAATCATACCAGTAAAAATAATAGCTAACAATCAGTGAGTGAGCTTACTCTGTGGCAGGCATTATTCTAACCAAACTCATTTATACTATTCATTTTATCATCAGAACCACCTCCTGAAGTTTATTATTACCACTATTTTATAGAGGAAAACCAAAGCACAAAGAGGTTCATTAACTCGTTCACAGGAACATGGCTAATAAGTGATAGCCCCAAGATATAAACCCAGGCAATGTAATCCAGAGCCCATACTCTTAAACGCCATAGGACTCACTTTCAATAAAGCAGATTGCTGGTCACCTACCCAGTATCTAGGGGCTAATGTAATCTTCCTCATTATCTACCTCTAGACTTAATGTTGGGAGCTCTGATAGCATAGTGCCTTAAGGCACTTGACTGCTAACCAGAAGGCTGGTGGTTCAAACCCACCAGCCACTCCTTGGAAGGAAGGTTGGGCAATCCTACTTCTGTAGTGATACTGCCTCGGAAACCCAAGGAGGGGTCGCTATGAGTCAGGGCTCGACATCAAATAACAACAATAACAGACTTATTGTTGGGAGCTCTGGTAGCATAGTGCCTAAGGCACTTGACTGCTAACCAGAAGGCTGGCGGTTCAAACCCACCAGCCACTCCTCGGAAGGAAGGTTGGGCAATCTACTTCCATAGTGATACCGCCTCAGAAACCCAAGGAGGGATCACTATAAGTCGTGTCTGACTCAACGGCACATAACCACCACCACCACAAAAGACTTATTGTTATCTGAGGAAAACATAAAATCCATCAATTGAGCTTTTGTTACACACAGCCAAAACTATTCCTAACTGATCCACTTCCATTTATTTATGATGGTGCCACTGTCTACCTCCCTACTTAAAGACATTTATTAGAAAAGGGGTATGCAAATCACAGGTCACTTGCCAAATGTTTATATAAACAAAATTTTCATGGAGCACATCCATATTCACTTGTTCACATCTTATCTATGACTGCTTTTGCACTCTGATGGCAGAGCATTACATTTGCAAAATATACCACAAAACCTGCAAAGCCAAAAATATTTACTATCTGACTTTCTATGGAAAAAATTTGCTGACCCATGTCTTAGAACAAATGCTTCATGGAATCAGGTGTTTTCTTTCCTTCTCAGCATTGTTTCAACATCTAGAACATTACCTGGCACAGAGCAGAGACTAAATAAATACTTCTTGAATGAATATATTAAACACATGTGTCACCTTGTATGTTGGCTGGGCATGGACAGACCTGAATATTTCATTTTATAAAAAAGTATTCTTTTATTGTGGTGATTAATCTCTTTCTCCATGATTTTAGTAGTCAGGGCAAGGGAGCCCCCCACCTTGATGTATGAATAGTTGTTACTAGACAGAGAACATTCCTGCCCAGATTTTAAGCTTTATTGTTGAAAATGCCATCATGATAACCAACTAAACCAAAAAACCAAACCCACTGCTACTGAGTCCATTTTGACTCATAGCAACCTCTATTGGGTTTCCAAGGCTGTAAATCTTTACAGAAGTAGACTGCCTCATCTTCCTTCTGTGGAGCAGTTGGTGGGTTTGAACCTCCAACCTTGTGGTTAGCAGCCAAATGCCTTGCCCATTATGCCACCAGAGCTCCTCTCATGATAATCAAGTACAACCATCAAATGTCAACCTCAATGTTTAGAAAGATATTCCTCTTTAATTTTAATCCTAACAAGTTGGGTGGGCATCTTACAGGGTAGAATGCCACACTTGCTCATGTTTAATGAGTGTCAGGCCCACAAGAAAGGCCAAACACGAGGAACTCTTGGCATCCTGGGATTATGACAGTCGATGAAGGTTACTCAGAGCAGTATGGGAAAGCTATCTAAAAAGTTGCGTTGACAATGTCAAGGAGGTGGTGCTCCGGTCTCGAAGTTAACCTACTCCCAAGACAAAATCAGCTTTCCTATTACAAACCAGACAAAGTCTTAAGTCTTCAAGCTGCCTAGTTTTAATACGATGAGGTTTTGGTATATTGTCACAAATAGTCATTCTTCAGTTAAAATTTACAAGTGAATCTACACAAATGGACCTAAACACTTACCCCAACAATCTTTGAAAATATTATTGAAAATGCTGGTTGTAAACCTCCATTTATAATGGCACAAATTATACCAACCACAAAATAAGGCCATTCAGTTATATTCAGCTTTAGGATCCTCGAAAAGGAAACTGGTGGTACATTTTCATTCTGGAAAACACAACATTTTACAATGGGCCAATTAAAAAAAGAATTGATTCTTAATTTTTTTTTTTTCTTATGGGGAGTATGGTGGTGTTACTGTTGCAATTTCTTAACTTTATTCTGCGGTTTTGGTGAAAGTTTAAAACTTACTGGTTTTCCATTCAATAATTCATATACTTTTTAACATTGATTGCAGTCCCCACAATGTCACAGCATTCTTCCCACTTCCTCGCTGTGTTTACTGTTATTATTAGTCCTTCTTTCCTATCCTTTCCTACCTTCTGAGTTATCCCTGGGCAAATGCTGCCTTTTGATCTCATGGTTCACTGTTCTAAAGAGTGTGAACCTCCCTGGTGTTATTGTTCATCTTATATGCCTGTCTATTGTTTGGCTGAAAGTTGAGCCATGGGGGTGAAGTCAGGCTTGAAGGGTGTCTGAGAGTCATAGTCTTGGGGATTCTACAAATTTCTTTCGGACCAGAAAGCCTAGTCTTTTTGTTTGTTTGTTTGTTTTTGAGTTTATTACACATTTTTCTTCCACCTATTTTCTCCTATTGTGATCCCTTTCAGAGTGGTCAGCGGTGGTAGCTAGGCATCATCTAATTCTTCTGGTTTCAAGATCGTGAAGGCTGGAGTTCACATAGTCTGTTAGTCCTGTGGACTAGTTGTTTCCTTGTGTCTTTGATTTTCTTTACTCTTCTTTGTTCCAGAGGGGAACAGACCAATAGTTGAACCTTAGATGGCCACTCATAAGCTTTTAAAACTCCAGTTGATATTCACCAAAGTAAGATGTAGAACATTGTCTTTGTGGACTACATTATACAAGTGACCCTGATGTTGCCTGAGATTATGGTCCTAAGCCCCCAGGCCAAGCAACTCATTCCCTCAAGGTGGTTGGTTATGGCTAAGAAGTTTTCATAACTTTGCCACCTGTATGCTTTACTGTATACATGTGTGTATTTGCAGCACATATAAAAACATATGTAGAAATATCCCCTGTCAAACCTATATATATAGGTCTAGTTCCAGAGTCTCTTCTGACATCCATTTTGGTCTTCTGATTCCTTTGGCTGTCTTTTCAATGACCTTTTGCTTTCTTCATGGATGACGTTCTTGATGTCATCCCACAATTCCTCTGGTTTTTGTTCACTGGTGTTCAGTGCATCAAGTCTATTTTTTAGATGGTATCTACATTCAGGAGGGATATAATCAAGGTTGTATTTTGGCTCTCATGGACTTCTGTTTTCAACTTCAACTTGAATTTGCATATGAGCAGTTGATGGTCTGTTCCAGTCAGCTCCTGGCCTTGTTTTGGCTGGAGATATTGAGCTTCTCCATCACCTCTTTCCACAGATGTAGTCAATCTGAATCCTGTGTACTCCTTCTGGTGAAGTGCACATGTATAGTTGTCGTTATGTTGTTGAAAAAGGTATTTACAATGAGTAAGTCGTTGGTCTTGCAAAATTCTAGCATGTGATCTCCAGCTTCATTTCTATCACTAAGGCCATATTTTCTAACAACCAGTGATTCTTCTTTGTTTCAACTTTTGCATTCCAATCACTAGTAATAATCAACACATCTTGATTGCATGTTTGGTCAATTTCAGACTGCAAAAGTTGGTAAAAATCTTCAATTACCTTATCTTTGGCTTTGGTGGTTAGTGTGTAAATTTGAATAATAGTAATATTTACTGGTGTTCCTTACATGTGTATTGATATTATCCTATCACTGACAGCACTGTACTTCAGGATAGATCTTGAAACATTCTTTGTGACAATGAATGCCATGCCATTCCTCTTCAATTTGTCATTCCTAGCATAGTAGAATATGTGCTTGTCTGATTCAAAATGGGCCAAACCAGTCCATTGTAGCTCATGAACGCTTAGGATATTGATCTTTATGTATTCCATTTAATTTCTGACAACTTCCAATTTTCCTAGATTCATACTTCATACTTTCCATGTTCTGATTATTAATGGACATTTGCAGCTGTTTCTCCTCTATTTGAGTCATGCCACATCAGCAAATGGAAGTCCTGAAAACTCTACTCCATCCACATCATTAGGGCTAATTCTACTTTGAAGAGGCAGCTCCTCCCCAGTCATATTTTGATTGCCTTCCAACCTAAGGGGCTCATCTTCTGACACTATACCAGATAATGTTTCAGGGCTATCAAAAAGTTTCCTAGTAACAAACCAAACAGTGTTTCACTATTATTCATAAGGTTTCTACTGGCCAATTCTTTGAAAAGTGGATGGCCCGTTCCTTCTTCCAAGTCTGTCTTAGTTTGGAAGCTCCGCTAAAACCTGTCCACCACGGATGACCCTGCTGGCATTTGAAATATCAAATAGCCTCCACCCTCACAGCAACATGCAAGCCACCACAGTACAACAAACTGACAGATAAGTGGTGGCTGGCATTTGAAACATGGCAATAATTCCAAGTAGGGATAAACAGAAGAGAACTTTTGATATATGAAGATCCATTATAATCTCTTTACATTATAAATTCTAATTCTAAAATTCTTTTTTTTGTTGTTTCATTTTTGCAATGTTTCCTCCCCTCCTCTTCTCCCCTTGGTAACCAACAAAGAAAGTTTCCTTTCATTGACTTTTTACAGCAATGAACTAATACTATATTTGTCTTTCTGTGATTGACTTATTTCAGTCAGCAAAATGTCCTCCAAGTTCATTGATGTTATGTGGTGTTTTGCAGATTCTATGTTAATCTTTAGTGTTGCACAGTATTCCATTGTGTGCATGTACCATAGTTATCCATTTTTCTGTTGATGTCACCTAGGTTGTTTCCATCTTTTCGCTATTGTAAATAGTGCTGTGACAAACATGGGTGTGCATGTATCTGTTCTTGTCCTGGCTCTCACTTCTTTAGTATATATACCTAGTAATGAGATTGCTGGATCAAATGGTATTTCTAATTTCAACTTTTTAAGGAATCACCATACTGCTTTCCACAGTGGCTGCATCATTTTACAGTCCCATCAGCAATGTATCAGAGTCCCAATCTTTCTGCATCCTCACCAATATTTGTTATTTTCTGTCTTGCTGAACTTTGTTATTAGTGCTGGGGCAAGATGGTATCTCATTGTTGTTTTGATTTACATCTCTCTAATGCCACTTCTCGGAAGGAAGATGGGGCAATCTATTTCCGTAGTGATACTACCTCAGAAACCCAAGGAGCGGTCACTTGACAGCACATAACAACAACAACATGGCTAATGATTGTGAGCATTTCTTTATATGTTTGTTGGCTGCCTGATTATCCTCTTTGGTGAAGTGTCTATTCATGACTTCTGCCCCTTTTTTAATTGGATTGTTTGTCTTTTTTTTGTTTAGGTGTTGGAATTTTCTAGAAATTTTAGAGATAAGTCCTTTGTCAGATGTGTCATTGCCAATTTTTTTTTTTTTTTTTCCAATCTGTAGGTTCTCTTTTTACTCTTTTGGAGAGGTCTTTGGAAGCACATAAAATTTAACTTTTAGAATTAAAAAAATTAATCTAGTTTATCTTCTGCTATTTCTGCATTTTGGGTTATGCTTCATAGTCTATTTATGCCTAAATTTGCCCCTAGCTTTTCCTTGAGGAACTTTATAGTTTTAGGTTTCATATTTATGTCTTTGATCCATCTGGAGTTAGTTTTTGTGTATGGTGTGAGGTACAGATCTTGTTTCATTTTTCTACAAATAGATACCCAGTTTAGATAGCACCATTTGTTAAAGACACCATCTCTTCCCCATGTAATGGATTTCAGCCCTTTATCAAATATCAGCTGACCATAGGTTGATGGATCTATTTCTGGGTTCTCAATTCTGTCCCACTGGTCTATGTGTCTGTTGTACCAATACCAGGCTGCTTTGACTACTGTGGCTGTATAGTAAGCACTGAGATCCAGGAGTGTGAGACCTCCTATTTTGTTCTTCTTCAATAGTGCTATGTTTATTTGAGGTCTCTTTCTGTTCCATATAAAATTAGTGATTGGTTTTTCTATATCCTTAAGAATGCTGATAGAGACTGGATTGGGACTGCACTGAATGCATAGATTGTTTTGGGTAGTACTGACATTTTTACAATGTTCAATCTTCCTATGCATGAGTGTGGTATGTTCTTCCATTTATGTAGATCTCTCATGGCTTCTTGAAGGAGTGTTTTGTAGTTTTCTTTGTACAGGTCTTTTGTGTCCCTGGTAAGATGTATTCTCAAGTATTTTATTTTATTTTTTTGGTAGCTATTGTAAATGGTATTGATTTCCTTGTTTCTTTTTCAGCAATCCTTTTACTGGTATACAGGATTCCAACTGATTTTTGTATGTAGATCTTGTATCCTGCTACTATGCTAAATCTCTCAATTAGCTCCAGTAGTTCCTTGGTTTTTCTATGTACAGGATCATATCATCAGCAAATAGGGGTAGTTTTACTTCTTCCTTACCAATCTGGGTGTTTTTGATTTCCCTTTCTTGCCTTACTGCCCTGGCTAGGACCTCCAATACAATGTTGAACAGAAGTGGTGATAAAGTGCATCCTTGTCTGGTTCCTGTTCACAAGGGGAATGGCTTCAGTTTCTCTCCATTGAGTAATTCTAAAATTCTTGTTAAAAATATCTCATTCTGAGATTCTAAATTGATTCTGAATGTTGGTATTTTGGTACATGGAGCACCCTTTGGAATAGGATGGGAGGATTCGAACAGCTTCTCCTGTTTCCACCCCCACTCAATGCCCAGCCTACCAAACTAGGAAACCACAATGGGAGAAATGAAAACATAATACTCGACATCCTACTTCATACCAGGGCCTCCTGTGAACTAAGCTTTCTATCTTGGGCTTTCTGGGATGCACGGACACTCTTGTAAGTTGATCTTCTCCTTATTAGACTGGATCCTGAATCTTTTGGAGACATTTCCAAAGCATCACTTTCATTTTCAGATTCATTAGTTGCACTTTCTCCTTCAACTTCATTTCCTCTTGTCTAAAATACATAAGAAATATGCATAAACTTGTTAGGCTCAGTTAGTCAATAAAAACCAATCAATGAACATTGGATATCAAGAATAAAATGATAATTTCTTTAAATAATTACAAGAAAAGATAAAGTTTAACTGCTGATTCTGTTTGTGATATATTTGAAAATTAAAACCCCTAAATAAGAAAGCCATCCCATTAAATATGTTGACGTAATATGGAATACACTCCATGTATCTTATCTAATCATCATGATTTGCTTTGGATGAATCCTGTCAACAGAAATATGGTTAAAGTCACAAATATGAGCCACATTTGCCATTTAAATTTTTCTAAGTCACATTAAAAATGTGAAAAGAGAGGTAAAACATATTTTAATTGCCAATATAATCCAACTCACTATATCCAAAATACAATCATTTTAATATGTACGCCATATAAAAATTATTAATGAAATAATTAACATTCTTTTTTCTTTGAACTAAATCTTTGGATTCTGGGGTGTATTTTCCATTTAAAACATTTTGATTCAGAATAACCATGTTCAAGTGCTCAATATGTGGCCAGTGCCTAGTGCACTGAGGCTCAGCTTTAAACTTTTTTCAAACTTTTAAAAATTTTTTCCTGAATTCTACTTCTTTATTTTCCTTCATCTCAAGAGAAATAAAATGTAAAAACATTGGTCTGACTCTGCATCTGCCAAGTATTTTCTTCCCACTTTTCAAAATACTGAAGTCCAGTAACATTTATTTGTAACATTAAACATATCAAAATCAGTTTATACCTGAGAGAATTTTGTAATTTACTAAAGTATACCTGCATTGTAACAAGTTTGAAGTAAATGCCTTTCTCTCTCATGAGTTCCTCATGACTTCCTTCCTCCACGACGACCCCATTGTCCAAACCAGCAATGACATCAGCATTACGAACCGTAGACAAACGATGAGCTATCACAATGGTAGTTCGCCCTTTTCTGGCCTAAAGGGAGAGAAATTTACCTTTTGAATAAATTAACAATTACATTCAAAATCTATCCATTTAACTTATATTATTTTGTTGAACATCAATGCTTTGGGCACTTGTGGAACTGCCAAAGCTACAGAAGGTAACCTCCAATTTCAGTGGAAAATACAATCAATTGATAATGATTTAAAAGGATGTTTTATTTTAAGAACTCAACTCAACCACTCATCTGTCAGTTTGTTGTACTGCGGTAGTGTGCGTGTGGCTGTAAGGCTGTAAGGTATGCCACCAGTATTTTAAATACCAGCAGAGTCACCCACAGTGGTCAAGTTTCAGTGGCATTTCCAGACTAAGACTGGGAAGAAGGTAAGGACTGTCCACTTCTGAAAAAATTGGTCATTGAAAACCTTATGAATAGCAGTGAAACAGTGTTTCATATATTACTAGAAATCCTTATGAATAGCCCTGAAACACTGTCTGAATAGTGCTGGAAGATGAGCCCCTCAGGTTGGAAGGCACTCAAAATAAAAACTGGGATAGAGCTGCCTCCTCAAAGTAGAGTCAACCTTAATGACATGGATGGAGTAAAGCCTTTGGCACCTCCATTTGCTAATGGTGCATGACTAAAAATAGGATCAAAAAGCTGCAAACATCCATTAATAATCAGAACACAGAATTTATGTAGTATGAATCTAGGATATTGTCAAAAATGAAATGGAACCCATAAACACTGATATCCTATGCATTAGTGAGCTGAAATGGACTGGTATTGGCCATTTTGAATCAGACAATCATATGATCTTCTACGATGGGAATGACAAATTGAAGAAGAATGGCGTGGCATTTATTGTCACAAAGAATGTTTCAAGATCTATCTTGAAGTACAATGCTGTCAGTGATAGGATAATATCCATACACCCATAAGGAAGACCAGTTAATACTACTATTATTCAAATTTACACACCAACCACTAAAACCAAAGACAAAGAAATTGAAGATTTTTACCAACTTCTGCAGTCTGAAATTCATCAAACATGCAATCAAGATGTATTCATTATGGTGATTGGAATGCAAAAGTTGGGAAAAAAGAATTACTGGTAGTTGAAAGATATGTCCACAGAAATGATGCCAAAGATCTCATGATAGAATTTTCCAAGACCAATGACTTATTCACTGCAAAATACCTCTTTTCAACAACATAAACAGCAGCTATACATGTGGACCTCACCAGATGGAATACACAGGAATCAGATTGACTACATCTGTGGCAAAAGGCGATGGAAAAGCTCAATATCTTCAGCCAAAACAAGACCAGGAGCTGACTGTAGAAGAGATCATCAATTGCTCGTATGTGAGTTCAACCCGAAACTAAAGAAACTTGAAACAAGTCCATGAGAGCCAAAATAGGACCTTGATTGTATCTCACCTGAATTTAGAGATCATCTAAAGAACAGATTTGACACAGTAAACACCAGTGAGCTAAGACCAGACGAGTTGTGGGATAACATCAAGAACATCATATATGTAGAAACCAAAAGGTCATTAAAAAGACAAGAAAGAAATAAAAGACCAGAATGTATGTCAGAAGTGACTCTGAAACTTGCTCGAGTGGAGAGTAGCTAAAGTGAATGGCAGAAATGATGAAATAAAAGCAATGAAGAAGATTTCAAAGGGTGGCTCTAGAAGACAAAGTAAAAGTGTTATAATAAAGTGTGCAAAGACCTGGAATTAGAAAACCAAAAGGGAAGAATATGCTCAGCAATTCTCAAGATGAAAGAACTGAAGGAAAAATTCAAGCCTCAAGTTGCAGTACTGAAGGATTCTACGGGCAAAATATTGAATGATGCAGGAAGCATCAAAAGAAAATGGAAGCAATATACAACATCACTGTACCAAAAAGGAACTGTCGGCATTCAACCCTCTCAGAAGGTAGTGTATGATCAGGACCAGTTCTATCAAAGAAGAAACCCAAACTGCATTGAAGGAACTGGTGAAAGACAAGGCTCCAGGAATTAACAGAACACCCACTGAGATGTTTCAACAAACAGACGCAGCAGTGGAGGCGCCTACTGGTTTACACCAAGACATTTGGAGGACAGCTACCTAGCAAACTGACTGGAAGAGATTTCTATTTGTGCCCATTCCAAAAAGTGTTCCAAAAGAATGTAGAAATTATCAAACAATATTATTCATATCACACACAAGTAAAATTTTGCTGAAGATAACTGAAAAATGGTTGCAGGAGTATATTGACAGGGCACTTCCTGAAATGCAAGACAGATTCAGAGGAGGGTATGGAACAAGGGATATGTCAGATGGATCTTAGCTGAAAGCAAAGAATACTAGAAAGATGTTTACTGTGTTTTTTGACTATGCAAATGCATTTGACTGTGTGAATCATAATAAATTATGGATAACATTGCAAAGACTGGGAATTCCAGAACACTTAATTGTGCTTGTGATGAACCTAGAGAAAGAGGAAGTTATTTGAACAGAATGCAGGGATACTGCATGGCTTAAAATCAGAAAAGGTGTATGTCAGAGTTGTATCCTTTCACCATATTTACTTAATCTGTATGCTGAGCAAATAATACAAAAAGCTGCACTATACGAGGAACATAGCATGGGGTCGCTGTGAGTCGGAAACGACTCGATGGCACCTAACAACAACAATATGAGGAACAATGTAGCATCAGGTTTGGAGGAAGTCCAAATGTATGAACCTGTGATATGCAGATGACACAACCCTGCTTGCTGAAAGTTAAGATGACTTGAAGCACTTACTGATGAAGATCAAAGACCACAGTCTTCAGTATGGATTACGCCTCAACATAAAGAAAACAAAAATTCTCACAAATGAACCAATAACCAACATCTTGATAAAGACTGAAGTTGTCAAAGGTTTCATTTACTTGGATCTACAATCAACACCGTTGGAAGCAGCAGTCAAGAAATCAGACAATGTATTACACTTTGGAAATCAGCTGGAAATAATTATTTAAAGTTTTAAAGAGCAAAGACGTCAATTTGAAGACTAAGGTGCACCTGACTCAAGTCATGATTTTTCAATAGCCTCGTATGCATGTAAAAGCAAGATAAAAATAAGGAGGACCACAGAAGAAATGATGTATTTGAATTGGGTGTTAGTGAAGAATACTGAAAAATACCATGGACTGCCAGAACGAACAAATCTGTCTTAGAAAAAGTATAGGCAGAATGCTCCTTAGACATGAGAATGGCCAGGCATCATCTCATCTACTTTGGTCATGTTGTCAGAAGGAACCAGTCCCTGGAGAAAAATATAATGCTTGATCAAGTGGAGGGTCAGAAAAGATGGTGAAGACTCTCAATGAGATGGACTGACACAGTGGTTGTGACAATGGGCTTAAGCATAGCAAGGATTGTGAGGATGGTGCAAGACTGGACAGTGTTTCATTCTGTTGTTCCTAGAGTCACTACGAGTTGGAGCCAACTCAATGGAACCCAACAACAACTCAAATATGATATTCACATATTAATGTTATATAAGCCTCTAAATATTTTACTTAACTTCTATCAGGCTAAGTTACAGTAAAGTCAGGGGCTTAAGCCAACTCATACAACTCAATAGCCAAGGTATTGGCCAATCATTATATATCCTGGTCATTACAGTGTCTGTTTCACACCAAGTAGTTACCAGTGTTGGGAATAATGATATTCTACCTCACAGGACTGTTTAGATGACCAAGACAGGTAATAAGTGTGAAATAGCAAAGTCCAGACTTCAATACCACATTGACCTGGACTCAACTCTTGGTTTTGTCCTTTATGAATTCTAGGATTTATTCAAGTCTTTTAACCTCTGTTAAGTCTTAATGTCTTCTTGTGTGAAAAGGGGATGATAATTGTACTCACTTCATAGGTTCCAAAAAACAAAACTACAAACCCAGTGCCACTGAATCGATTCCAACTCATAGCGACTCCTATTGGGTTTCCAAGGTGGTAAATCTTTACGGAAGTAGATTGCCCTGTCTTCCTTCTGTGGAGCAGCTGGTCAGTTTGAGCTGCCTATCTTCTGGTTGGGAGCTCTGGTAGCATAGCCTAAGGCACTTGACTGCTAACCACAAGGCTGGGGGTTCAAACCCACCAGCCACTCCTCAGAAGGAAGGTTGGGCAATCTACTTCCATAGTGACACTGTCTCAGAAACCCAAGAAAGGGTTGCTATGAGCCGGACCAACTCAACAGCACATAACAACAACAACAATCTTCTGGTTAGCAGTCAAATGCCTTAGGCACTGTACATCAGAGCTCCTTACTTCATAGGTTAGTTATGACTAAATAGAGTAAGCACATATAAAGCATTTAACACTGTGGCACATAATAAGCGTTCAATAATTAAAACTTATTGCAAAGCTGAAGCATTCTGGAAAAACAGAAGAGCTAAGAATGTTTTAACATATCCAATCTCTTTTATATTTTAATATGAAACAGAGCCAAACATAACTAGAACTACTCAAGATTTCTTTTACCTTTGTACATTTCCTAATGCTTTTGATTTTTTTATTCTATATTTCTACCCAGTAACTAGCAATAATATTATCAAAAGAGCCAACCAACCAACCAACCAAACAAAAGGTCTATATCAGGATCAGTAAGAAAGATGGAAGTGGAAAACCCAGAGAAGAAAAAAATATATATATATGTGAGAAAAATGAGGTGGCAGTAACTAGAAAGTTGAGAATGGATCAATTCTTTGGCTGTTACAGAGAAAGGGGACATATGGAATTCCCCAACAAATTTATAGTCTAAACAAAAAGTACTTTTAAATAAAACCTTTAAAATTTGTTTTCATTTATAACTCTATTATAGAATAATAAGAAGACACAAACATGCAAGCAGTAAGAAAACAAAGATATGAAATTATAGATAAGCAAAATGAAGGGGAAAAGGAAGCCATAACCCCATCTGCCTCCATCTCGGTTCATAGAATGTTTAGTTACTCTGTTTTTTATGCCCTCAACTATTATGTATATTGACAGGATGTTTAAAGAAATACACTCTCTTGTTCATTATTGGAGAGGGGCAGACTGGAACTGCTATCTTCGAATTCTACTATGACACTTCATTTCAGCGCTTTACACCTTTGGTTAAAATGTCTCCACATTAGCCATCTTCACAAACCTAGTCTGGCTACCACAATGCTCAGGACTAAGCACACAGTGTCTGGAACAAAACAAGCACTCAAATTCTATTTGGTAAATGAGTTAAAAGGACTCAAAAACTGTAGCAAAGTCAAACTCTGTTGACAGTCAAGGACGTACTATGGCTCAGGTAGGTTTCCAACATAGACTCTCTGCCTCTCCCCTGGGGAGAAGAGGTTTTTCACTGCTCACAGAGTCTTCTTCTGGCATTTAACATCTTGGAAATTAAATGTAAACTGTATTTTTCTCTTTCAACACACCTACTCCTCACTTATCCACTACCTGGTTAATAGACATTTAACGTTTACAATAGTAAAAAGTCTTCTTGACTATTTTGCTCATTAACGAGGCAGCGGCATGGTGGCAATGGCTGTGGAGTGTCCCCTCCTTCAAGGAGGGTCTTTGGGCAGCCTCTAGGAAACTGGGCAGTGCTACCCCATGATCTCTGCCCCTTCCTTCTGGAGGGGGCACTGTGTCTAGATGCTGTGCAGGCCAGCCTCTTCTGTGGCCATAGCCTCCAGAAGCACTAAGCCATTGGTACCTTTTCTGGTTCCTAGCTTCAATGAAACCTGAGGCCCTTCAACTCAAAATCCGTGAGGTGGTAAGGGAAGAAAGAGAGGACAAAAAGAGGCATTGGAGAGGGTATTTGGAAGAAATTCATGCAAGTTTCATGACATTCCAAAGTGAGCTGAATTGGGCCTGAAGCCTCTGTCTTGGTGGGGCTAGAGGGAGGCCAGGCTCCCAGTATCTTTGCAGGGCAGGCTCCAGGATCCTGACTACAAAGTTTGCCAGGGTGGGAGTGGAACCCTGGAGGCAGCACCCTCAGGGAATCTCTGGCCCTGCATAGAAGGAAGGTAAAGTGAGTAAGCCATGGGTCCTCCAGTTACACAGCTTGGCTTTATCCAGCTTTGTCTCCTCTAAGCCTCTTTCTCTGCAGAGGAATAATCAATTTCTGGAGTGGTCACAGTGATGAACAAATCACTAAGTCAGCTATTATTATTTCTATGATCATATTTTCTAAATTAAAAAAAAAATTAGAAAAATCCTACATTTTTATATAATGCCAATTTTTGCAAAGTGACTGGTCTTTGGAACCTAACCATGCCAATAAGTTAGGAGTGGGAATATTATGATTCACAAAGTCCAAATAATAGAACTGTCCCTACAGCTAAGTTTTTAAGGTCACCAAAAAAACGAATTTTCTTTCATATCTAAATTTACTGCTTGATTATATAGATTTCCAAGTCCCTTTAAATGAAAATTTATTCATCACTAGTGTAAAAAAAAAAAATAGGAGCTCTGGTGGCATAGTGCCTAAGGCACTTGACTGCTAACCAGAAGGCTGGTGGTTCAAACCCACCATCCACTCCTCAGAAGGAAGGTTGGGCAATCTACTTCCGTATTGATACTGCCTCGGCAACCCAAGGAGGGGTTGCTGTGAGTTGGAGCCAACTTGACGCCACATAACAGCAACAAGTGTAAAAAAGACTATAGATAATAAACAAATAGAATAGACCCCAAGAGACCTGATGCTTTTATTTTAATATCTAACTTAAAAGTTACAGAAATTTCATTTTCTTTTCTAAGACTGTAGAAGAGCCCTCAAAATCTGAGTGCTTGGCATAGGAGAGGTTTCTGCCTGGGATGCAGACCAAACTCCATTTTGTATCATACTAAGAGACCTGAAAAGAGGCATGTGAGCTGAGCTGACAGGAATGGGTTAATCTGCATTGACTCAGGGAAGATAAGGACGAAGGGAAGCAGAACTGCAGCTGCTCCCAGAAAAAAAAAAAAAAAGCTTTTGCACAAGCTGTCCCTATCCTTGAAATACAAGTAAAACCATTTTTGCAAAATGCTTGCATAGACCAGCTTTACTGATTAATAACTTACAGTTACTAATGTATGACTAATAGTGTATGTACTGTTTCTCTAAACTTCTCCTACATAAAAGCCCCTCTCTTTTTCTGTACTTTGGTACAATTTGTAATTTTGCAAATTGCTGCCCAACTAGACCTGTAAGATCCTTCAATAAATTGGCTTAAGCTTTTTCACAGACTTGGTCTTACTCATTAACATGACCAATATTAAGAGAAATTAACAGCGGAATATTCTTTGCTTATGAATCAAGTTAATTTCAACTGAGGGTCACAGACCTTATCTAGAGCGACCTGAACCACTGCTTCGCTCTCAGTGTCCAAGGCTGACGTGGCCTCATCCAGCAGGAGGATCTTGGGGTTGCGGACCAGAGCTCTTGCAATGGCGATTCTCTGTTTCTGTCCACCACTCAGCTGGGCTCCTCTCTCCCCAACCAGGGTGTCAAATTTCTACAAGGCAGAATATAACAAGATTTAGCAAAAGAACACGTTTCTCAGTTTCCATCTTAAGATGCAAAGGAATCCTATAAACAACCCCAGTCTCACAGGCTATGGTCCAGTTCCTCATACCTCAACAACAACCAAGTACAATTTACAAAAATATGTCTACTACTAGCTGATGCTGCCAGAGATCTCAAGTCATCTTGAGTTCACTTCTTAAGAGGTTCCTCCTATGTTAAAAGGTTTCTTCTTAACTTCTGTATGTTAGCCCAGCATTCTATTCTTTAAACCTTTAGCTTGACAAAGATCAAGCACAACATACCTGGGGCAGTTTCATGATAAAGTCATAGGCATTGGCTTCCTTGACAGCCTTCTCAATTTCATCCATGGTGACATCTTCACGGCCATAGCGAATGTTTTCAGCTATTGTGGTGGCAAATAATACAGGTTCCTGACTCACTACACCAGTAATTTCCCGCAAATACCTTACATTTAGGGTCCTAATGTCCTGTCCATCAATACAGACCTGAAATTAAAAAGTGAGATTTTCATACATTTAGAACTGAAATTACAATGTCAGAAAGATCTGCAATAGTAACCGCTGATTGCTGCAGTGTCTAGGTCAGTGCAAGCCATCTCACCGTGCCCTCTGTGGGGTCATAGAGCCTCTGCATCAGCTGAACTGTTGTACTTTTCCCACAGCCACTGTTCCCAACCAGAGCCACAGTGTGCCCACTCTGAACCTTCAGATTGAGGCCTTTCAAGATCTACCAGGACAAATGAGAAATAAACAAATATTAATGCAACTGACAGATACAGGGTCTATGAACTGGTAGTTTAGTTTAATACTAGGTTGAAATATGTACATTTTTCACAATCTCTTAAAGGAAAGTATCAAATGTTCTTTATCCAATACATAGTTTAATCATTGATTAATTATTATTGTACCTTAACTTCTTTTCGAGATGGGTAACTGAAGTGAACGTTTTTGAATTCCAAATTTCCTTTAATATTATCTGGTTTGTGTCCATTTTTTGAATAGCTGTCAATGCATGGCTTCTACATAGGATAAAAATTTAGAAGATTACCAACTTACAATAACTGCTTTTAATGAAATTTTTGGGATATCTGGTGGAAATAAGAAAACTGATCCTCAACTAGAAAGACTTTTAGATAAATGGATAAACAGCTATTCCAAACTTACATTATCAATAATCTTAAAGACTTCATAAGCTGCTCCTCGTGCATTTGCAAATGCTTCAATGCTTGGAGTTGCCTGTCCAATACTAAAAGCTCCAATCAACACAGAAAAGAAAACCTAAGGAAAGTGAAAGAAAAACACTAAGTTAGTTAGATAGTTTTTAGTACAATTTTTTTTGTTGTTCTTTCTTCTAACACAGCTAATTCAATTTAAAATGACAAGGCAACATATGAGTACTGGATGCTAAAAAATTAGTTTATATTAAGTACTTTTCAGTTTTAAATGCAGGATCAATCTTAACTGATAAATGAAATCATCTATAAGTTCTACAGAACCAGTCTATTATAATACAGTAGTTTTTATATTATTGAATGGTTGAGAGTCTCAACTTAGGCAAGGCAGAGTAGAAACAAATATTAGCAGAAGAGCCAGAAGACCTGGAGTGATACTAACTGGCTATATGTCTTTAGGCAATTCTTCTAGAACCTCTTGGTCTCAGTTTCTTCATGAAGATGGGCAAGATTTCATCTGTTCTTCCTATCTAACAACCAAATGTACCCGATAAGACAATGTGTACGAAAATATTTTATAAATTATGAAGCACACACACCTGAGACATTATTCTTTCTCAGCTTGTCCTTTTGTCACACCACACTGTGTATTCTAAGGTTTGATAAACAGACTTTTGGGTTTTTTTGTTTTGCACAAATCAATTTCTTCTTGGTAAAGATTTGATTTTGCTCCCCTTTTTGGTTAAAGTGAACTGATGTCACTATTGGTCTCTCTTTAAATCACATGGGAATAATTGTTGTTGTTGTTGTGTGCCATCGAATCGGCCCCGACTCATAGCTACTCCTCCTTGGGTTGCCAAGGCAGTATAACTACGGAAGTAGATTGCCCAACCTTCCTTCCAAGGAGTGACTGGTGGATTTGAACCGCTACATGGGAATTATGTTACTCAATAATTTACAAAGAAGCACCTTTGATATGAGGGTGGCTATGAGATGGAGATAACTGGATCACACCTAACAACAACAGCAACTTTGCTATGCTATATGATACTATATGTCCATTATTTCAATTAGTCCTTACAACAACACTTTTTTTTTTTCTTTTTCCAAAAGTCATCGCTAACTGAACAACCTCACAAATTTTGGATGTGGCAACAAAGGAAGCAATTATTATCTGATTTCCAAGGAAATCTGGCTCCCAAGAAGGGGAAGCGTTTTAACTAACCAAGCAAAATACAGTCTCTTTTTAACTCAATTTACTTGTGTTTAACCTACGAAAAAGGAATTGAATGACCCTCCTAACATTATGTACTTTATTAGATCAGGATACATACTGAACTTGATTTGTGAATTATTTCATTGTCTTTAAATAAGAGAAGACAGCATCACAAGGCAAGCCTTTGGTGCTTGTACAATGGCCTATAATATGGAGAACTTCTAAATACAATATTCTTTTAGGAAAAGTACAGATTTATGCTTCTATAAATTTGTGAGGGGATTAGCTATCATTCAATGTAATTTGAAAAGGAGTTAATCTGCGTATATTGTTATTTGTCATGAACAATAAAAGAGAAAATAAAAATGAAGCAATTAGCATAGAGTCTGGCACACAAAAAAATAATCTCAACAAATAAAGAGTTCATCTCACAAAGATCGGTAACATTAATATAACTTGGGCTGCAGGAGTATTTGTGCAAGAGATGTGCAGAGCTGACACCAAAACTGGTTGGATGCATCTAACTTCCACTTCTTTTCTTCTTTCCACTTTTTAATCTAATAGTGTTAATTAAGTTTCCTTGAATTATTCAAAAACATATTCCTTTGAAGTCAAGCTACAGACACTCACAGTTTTAATGATGACTCATTTCTTAATATAATGTTACTCACAGTAAGTACTTCCCCAATGGTGTATTCGTTTGCGAGGACCAATGTGGTCCCATACCAGAATGCCAGAGCATAGGAGGCATAGATGAGCAGGAAAGCAGCACCAAAGGAAATGTTGGCTGTAATAGCTTTCTTTATCCCAATTCTTTTAGCTTCTTCTAAATTTCTGTTATACCTAAGAAAAGGAACAAAAATTACCACTAGTATTCACAAATCTTAGGAAAATGTGTCAACGTAAATACAAGGACACACTGGGCCAGTATGATGGTTACTGAGTGCTTTACACTGTGCCAAGCCCTATAATAAGTGTATTATATGTATTTTCTCCTTTTGTCCTTACATCAACTTTTCCTGTAGAAGAGGAAACTGAGGGATTTAAAGGTGGGATAATTTGTGGGGAACTAAAAGCTCCTTCACAGGCCTTAAAAATAGTGAAATAAATGAAGAGCTACTTAGCAAACTTCCAGAACCGGTACTGTTTTATACACAGAAGCCATGAATACATTTGCCATCTGTTAATAAGATAGAGCTATAGATCTAGAACACGTTAAATATGAGCAAATCATTAACTCTCTGAGCCTCAAGGAAGCTTTACGGACAGTTTGCTTTCTGCCTTGGCCCCTGCTGGAAGGACTAAATGAGAAGAGACCTGTGAGAGCATTCTGAGTTCTGAATCACCAAGTACTGCTTTTTATATTTAAAAGAAACTGACTACGATTTATCTTATTTCCTTAGACTATTTTAAAAATCACTGACCTAAAATAATTATTTGGCTTAAAAATAACCCATCATCATTGATCAGTGTCCTCCCTTCCTTTCTACATACTGCTTTGTATCATTCTATCTGCCAATGCTTTCCAACATTTTTCAAATCCTGGCTGTTCACTGCTGGAGTAAGAGGCTCTGACTTAGTGGCATGGTCCACCTCTGGCTTTCCTAAGCCACTTCAAGGACAAAGGAATCAAAATCTCCGTACATCTATAACCCCGTAACCCATTCACAGCACAAGGCTTTACCCTGTGTTAGCCAAACTTGGAGAACACCCATTAATACTTCTTAGAACAAACTCAATGAATTACACAAAAAGTGGCAAAAACAAGCAAGCAAACAAGAACGATGCTGATATCCTCTGAAAAGTTTCCTTATCCAAGTCTAATGACTTAGAGCTAACTTCCAACGAGAATTCAATCACCTTCAGCTGTTCGAGCACAGTTAACTTCTGATGTTAAATTTAAAAGAAATGGTGTCTATAAACTGTACTTTCATTTATGAAAAAGAATATTTTGTTTAAGAGAGATGTGGAGATAAGCTAATGGGGCCCAAATTTAAAAAAAAAAAAAAAAAAAGATATTTGCAAACATTGAACCAAAGTAAAATTATTAGAGAAGTAGAACAAATGATAAAGTAGTCTCTGTCTTTAGCCTCTTAATCTACTATTACCTGCAAAACTTAGGAAAGTGCTTTTCTGAAAAGAAGGAGCTCATGATTAAATGTTGAAATTGAAGAATGACTTCTAGATAAAATTCCTATTTTGAAGTCTCTGATGAATAAAATAGATGACTATAAATATTGGGTGGGTTCATTCATTTTCTTTGGTGAATTTTTTCTGTCAGTTATGTGCACCAGAATTCAAGTACTGCCCAGATATGAGCAACCATTCTTTTTTGCCTTCATGACAGCTTTTTATAAACTACTTATTTCTATCATTTACAACAGCAATCCCAATGAAATTTACAATAACAACCTTGTTCACTAAAGGCCAGGTTTAAAGAAAACTTTACAGTGATAGAATATTTCTTTTTTAGAGCTTCTCTCCCACAAAAGTGTAAGTCCCAAATTTGCCAGTTTAATGTTCCAACAGCAAAAAAATTTTTTTATATTTATTTTTGAGAAACGTGTTTCAGTGGTGATCCATATCTCCTGCTATATAAATCATTGATCTGAGAGGAAAGGTATCATTGGACATAAATTATACATGATTACATTTAAGGAACTTTGACACGACTCATACGCTTTTATCTCCTTTACTTCAGTTCTTGCTTACCGAGACTACTGTAGAAATCATTTCACTGATGTGCTGTTGTCCCATGCAGCCAGAGGAAACATTTGCACAGGAAGAAGCAACAACAGGAAGAAAATCATTTAGACACCAGAAAAAGTAAAAGCAGGAAAGAACAGGGTAAGGAGGGAGGAGAAATTAATGATACTTCTTTTACACAGGCTTTTTGAAAAGCAAATCAAAACTACAATGATATCACTTCACCCCTCCCCCCGCCAAAATGGCTATGATCGAAAAAATGGAAAACAATAGGCATTGGCGAGATGGAAAACAGGTGTGGACGAGGATGTGGAGAAACTGGAACCTTCATTCATTGCTAGTGGGACTGTAAAATAACACAGCTGCAGTAGAAAACAGTTTGCTGGTTCCTCAATAAATTAAATACAGAATTACCATATGATCTAGCCATTTCATCCTATGTATATACCCAAAGCAAGTGAAAGCAGGAACATAGATATACATACATGAGTAATCATTACAGCACTATTCATAATAGCTAAAAGATGGGAACAACCTCAATGTTCATTAACAGATGAATGGATAAACAAAATGTAGTTACATAAAATGGAATATCACTCTGCCAAAGAGAGAAAGGAAGTCCTGATACCTGCTCCAACATGGATGGAAATATGCTGAGTGAAATATGTCAGTCACAAAAGGACAAATATTATATGATCTAAAAGACAAATATTGTATGAACAAAAGGACAAATATATGTTGGCTCTACTCTGAGGAGGCAGCTCTTCCCCAGTCATATTATGAGTACCTTCTGACCTGAGAGGCTCATCTTCTGCCATTATATTGGACAATTTTTCAGGGTATTCATAAGGAATTCAAGTAATATGTCAGTGTTTCACTGCTCTTCATAAGGTTTTCAATGGCCAGTTTTTTCAGAAATGGTTGGCCCCATCCTTCTTCCCAGTCTGTCTTCATCTGGAAGCTCTGCTGAAACCTGTCTACCATGAATGAACCTGCTGGTATTTGAAATACCAGTGGCATAGCCTCCAGCCTCACAGCAACATGTAAGCCACCACAGTACGACAAACTGATAGATGATTGGTGGACTGTACGATCCCAGTTATATGAAATATCTGGCACAGCCAAGTGTACAGAGACCAAAGTCTGTGAGTGGTTACCAGGAACAGGCATGAAGAGGAAAAACAGCAAGTCACTACTTTTACAGAAGCACTGAGCTTCTGTAGAAGGTGATAAAAAGAAAATTGGAAATGTGTAGGGGTGAGGGTTGCACAACATGATTGACATAAGGTCACTGGGTTGTACATAAAAAAAATGCTGAAATTGCAAGTGTTTTGTTATATAGATATACTTACCACAATTCAAAAAAAAAAGTCACACACAAAACCAGGTATTAAAAACATAAATTTATTAAAAGCTTCAGCATGAAAATGGTAATTAAAGTAGGAATTCCTAAAATGTACAAATGTATGACAAAAATATTGGTATTTGGAAAACATTATTAAATGTTATGAAATTTATTTATCTGTATGTGAATATAAGAACAAGCTGCAATTTTGGTTACACAAATAGAAATTAATACTAATATGTAAATATATTTGCCAGACACATATGAGAGAGAAAATTACTGTGTTTAAATTAATGATAATGAGACTATTCTATACAATTGAAATAACTTCATTTTAAATTTAGATTAAATTTCCATTTCAAGAAAGGCAAGAACGATCTGAACCTGCTAATTTAATAAGAAATTCAGAATAAACCTTAATTATTTCTCTATGTAGAAGCAGAGAAGAGGAGAGGTAAAAAGACCTGATAAGAAAACAGAAGTATATGTGTGGTCTGAGAATAGTTCTACCCATTCTACTTCCAAAATATATCCCAAGTCTAGGGACATGTCATTCCTCCGCAGCCTCCACTCTAGATCAGGCCACCATAACTGCCTGCCTGAACCATTACAACAGCCTTCTCACTGATCTGATTCCACTCTTTACCTGTTCTCATCCATTCTCCACACTAAAGAGTGGTGTGGAAATTTTAAAACATAATCTGAATCATAGGAGCTCTGGTAGCATAGTGCCTAAGGCACTTGACTGCTAACCAGAAGGCTGGCGGTTCAAACCCACCAGCCACTCCTCGGACGGAAGGTTGGGCAATATACTTCCATAGTGGTATCACCTTGGAAACCCAAGGAGGGGTCGCTATGAGTCAGGGCTGACTCGATGGCAAATAACGACAACAATATGAATCATCATTTTCCTGTTTAAAAATTCCCAATGCTTCCTGGTGTCCTTGGAAAAAACTCTTAACTCCTCCCCATGGCCTGGCCTACAGTCTCCACATTCTGGACCCTGCTCAACTCAACAAGTCTCTCTTCAACGCAATCTCCCCTCACACAACCAAGTTTTAGTCACGTAAGCCTTATGATCCTTCCTAGAACATATCAAAGTCTTTCCCACCTTAGAAATTTGGAAGAATCTTCTACCCAGGAAGGGCAGGCTTGTTCTCATCCCACAAGTCTAAGCCTGAATGAGACCTCCTCACCATATTTAAAGTAAATTTGTCTTCTCAATGCTTATCAGCATATTCTTTGATTCTTTCAGAACATACATAAAAAATCTATAATTCAATTCCTTTCTTCAATAACTGCTTTCCCCTCTTCCTTTCTATTTTCCCAGCTAGTTTCCCTTTTTGTCCATCTTAGTGTTTTGACTGAAGATTATATGAGGACACATAGCCCATGTTTCCTATTCACAACTGAACACCTAGAGCCTAACACAGTGCCTGACATGTAGTAGGAGCTAAATAAATAAATTTGTTGAATGAATAAACTGAAGGAATCTGACTGCTAACCCGAAGGCTGGTGGTTCAAATGCACCAGCCACTCCTTGGAAGAAAGATTGGGCAATCTACTTCCATAGAGATACCACCTCAGAAACCCAAGGAGGGGTCACTATGAGTCGAAATAGACTCAATGGCAGTGAGTTTGCTTTTTTTTTGGTTAACTAGAAAGAACATTAGGCCACCAGGGTGTAGTCTTAAATCTACTCTTGTTCTCTAGACAAAACTACTTTTCATTCTCCAGGGAAGAATGTTCTTTGAAAGATACAATCTAGTAATTAATAATTTCTGAAGAAATTACTCCACACACAAAATAATCTGAGTAAAATGAATCTCATTTGCTTTTATTCTTATTAATGGAAAGTTGATCACCATCTTCTATAGGAAAAAATAACTTTCGGTATCTAATTAATTAAAGCATTCCACTTTATCTTTTATATCCATTCTCTTAAACGTTTAGTGAATTAAAATGATTAGATTTCTTTAAGTTCTGAATGTTAGATTTGACTACATATGTTAGACTTGAATGTTGTATTGTTAGACTTGACTACCTGAATGACAGAAGACTTGACTACCCTTTCTTTCTTCATGAAGCTTACCTTTCACACATCATTATAGTTTTTCCTCCTAATAATAATTTTAAAAACAGTATCATATTCCTCAAATTTAGGGTACTATTCACTGTAACAAGTACTGTTATTCTGTCATTTTTGTGTACTATTAAGAAAATAAGGAGCCTTGGTTGTGCAATAGCTAAGTGCTTGCCTGCTAACCAAAAGTCAGCAGTTCAAACTCACCAGCCACTCTGTGGGAGAAAGATGTGGCAGTCTGCTTCTGTAAAGATTGTAGTGTGGAAACCTTATAGGGCAGTTCTACTGTGTCCTGTAGGGTCAAGTCAGAATCAACTCGACAGCAATGGGTTTTTGTTCTTTTTTATTAATAGCTTAGTGCAAACTCTCTATATTATCTGGCACCCAAAGAGCTACAGCTTCAATCTAATAAGCAACACACACACACCACACAGAAGGAAAGAGCACAACTTGCGTGTCTCAATGTTAGCACCAAGTGCAGGGAAAGGAAATAAAAACTCCCCCTATGAATTTTAACTATAAGGGAGTAGTCATGCAGGTCTACAGTATGAATTCACACTATCAGTGTGATCCTAAAACCCTTATACAGAGACTTTAATGTAAATTAATCTCAGGTCGGCAGTGCCCTGGTGAATGGAGAAGCAACTACAAATCCTTCCTGGAAGAACTCAGCTTCATTCCAGACCCAAAGTAGCTGTAAGATGACAATAACTATACGACTGATCGCAGTTTCAGAGACGATAAATGGTCGGGGGTGAGATACACGTCTTAGAATTGAGGAAACATTACATTTTCTCATGATTACTGGTTTGTGAGAATACCATTATTATGAATAGTAATCAGTGTATTTTTTTTTTTTTTTAGTTTCACAGTTTATTGGAATGTCTAAGGAGACAATCATCTGTGAATAATGATAGTTTTGCTTGTTTTCCAATCCTTAACAGGTTTTATTTCTTTCTGCTTTATTTCTGTTTATTATTTTTACTCTTACTTGTTTCCTTGGTCTTATTGCATTAGGTAATACCAGGATAACATTAAATAGAAAAGAAGCTAGCACATACAGTTGTTTCATTCATTATTTTAAAGGAATGCTTTAACATTTCACCATTAAGTATGATGTTTCCTGTGAATCCCCACGATATATCCTGGATCAGGTTTGGAAGAAAGTTCTTTACTGTAACTAGTTTTAAGAGTTTTTGCCATGAATCATAATGAATGTTTTTTCCTCAGCCATTTAAACAGTATTATTTCTTTTAATCTGTTAATGTAGTTCATGACATTAGCAGATTTATTAATGTCATGCCACCTTACCATTCAAGGGAGAAAACCAACTTGTTCGGGATCTCTTTTTTTTTAACTTGATAATTTGTTTCCACGTGGACTTGCTTAGTTGCTATATTATCTAGCATTTCTACATCTATATATAGGTGAAATTGTTCTATAATTCTCCTTTATTTTTCCTCTCTGGTTGTGGCATCAGTTACACTAGCCTCATAAAATGAGCTCACAAATTTCAGTCCTTTTTTCTCATTCTCTGTTAAAATTTGTTTAGAGGGGTTATCTCTTATTAAAGTTTTGACAGAACTTGCCTATAAAATTATCTAGACTTGTTGGGTTATGTTTGCTTGTTTAATGTTTGTATGTGTTGAAAGAGAGTCAAGGGAAGGTAAGATTTTTAATTTTAGATTTAATCCTTTAAAGAACATTAAGTCTACTCATGTTGCCTTATTCTTTAGTCAATTATATTAATATTGTATATTTCATCGAGATTTTAAAATTTGTTGGTATAAAGCTGTAATTTTTAAATAGATATTATCTATAGCACTTTTCCTTACTCTTTTTTATTCCTGATTAAATGTGTAAATACTTGTTCTATGTATTTTTAAAAACTTATAGATTTGCCAATCCTTAATTTTTCATCCTTTACCTTCTCTTAATTTTTGTGCTTAAAAAGAACAAAATTATTATTTTTTGTTATTATTTCCTTCTTACACTTTCTTTACTCTTTTGGTCTCTTTCTAACTTCTTAATGTGATCCTTGGCTCATTAATTTTTAGTGATTTTTCATTTCTCCTATAGACATACTAGTGTTATCACTGGACTAGAACTCATTTTTAATGTGAAGTTCTACCTTTGGGAAGAGACAGTTCCAGAGGCCACATCCACTGCCATCAAGTCAATTCTGATGCATAGTGACCCTAGAGGACACGGTAGAACTTTCCTACGGGGTTTCCAAGGCCGTAATTATTTACAGAACCAGAATGCCTCATCTTTCTCTCATAGAGGGGCTGGTAGGTTCCAACTTCCAACCTTTTAGTTAGCAGCCTGATGCCTTATCCACTACACCACCAGAGTTCCTTTCCATAGTCCACTAAACAAACAAACAAACAAACAAACAAAACCAAACTCACTGCCATTGAGTTGATTCCAACTCACAGTGACCCCCTTTGGGTTTCCAAAGCAGTAAATGTTTACAGAAGTGGAAGTAGACTGCCCAGTTGCCTTGGAGGGAATGGCTGATGGGTTTGAACCGCCAACCTTCTAGTTAGCAGTCAAAATGCATTAGGGACTACACCACCAGAGCTCTGAATGTGTGG
>NW_006922231.1:82709-87158 GCF_000298275.1 Orycteropus afer afer | reverse complement strand
GGGGGTGCGGAAGAGGAGATGCTTCCCCCACTCTGAAATTTGGAGGAAGCAGATAAACTTTCTGGTCTCCCTATGCTCGTGGGCATATGATATTTTTAGACCACTTTTCCAATGAGGAGAATTGGTAAAGCATCCTGATTTCAAAATTTTTATTCTGCTCTCTGCTCAAATATCAGCATATCAGAAAGAACTTTTCTGAGTAATCTATAAATAATACTTCTTCTATTAGTCTTTTCTGGGAGCTCTGGTAGCATATAGTGCCTGAGGCACTTGACTGCTAACCAGAAGGCTGAAGGTTCAAACCCACCAGCCACTCCTAGGAAGGAAGGTTGGGCAGTCTACTTTCGTAGTGATACCGCCTGGGAAACCCAAGGAGGGGTCGCTATGAGTCGGGTCCAACTTGATGGCACATAACAACAACAACATTAGTCTTTTCTTAGAATACTTTATTTCTGCAAATAGTATGTAACCTACCTGGTGTATTAGATATTTGCTTGTTTGTGATTGTCTGTACCCCACCCCTCCTTTTGCAAATATTTAATCTCTATGATAACAGAAGCTTTATTTTATTGCTGTTTACACGGTCATTAAGCAAGATTTCTCATTTTATTGATTCTAAATATATTCAGACAAAAGCAAAAACGTAGAAAAACTGATGTAAGATATAGATACTACTTTCCTTTGAATAATAGTACTTAAAAATAAATTATTCTCAGAAGATACTCTTGTGGGTGTGAAATACAGCATATGGATAAAAGAATACCCCAAACATATTTATACAGTTTATAGAATAATTATAGAGTAACATCCATGTAAGGCCAAGAAACAAAACATGTCCAGAATCATGAAAGCCCCCTGCCATGTGCCACACTCTTACCACACAATCCCTCACCCCTCTAATTTTTCACATATCATAAAAATCTCCTTTTCTCTATAGTTTCACCACTCAATGTATAGACCTGCAAGCAATATAGCCTAGTTATCTCTATCTTCAGTATATGTAACATATATTAGTATATATACAATAAGGTGTATATATATATATATATATATTCATAATATTAACATGTAAGTTTTAGATTGTCATCACAATATAGAGGCAATTCTTTAAAAAGTCTATTGCTGCTCAGAACTCAAAGGATCTGATGAATATTATAAATGCAATGCAACTGCCATCTATACTCAGAAATTTCATAATGAAAGGAAACAACTGCACAGAAAATACTAAGTATATAAAAACAGATTTTGAAATTTTGTGCTAATGTGCTTTTTGGTTATACTTTTATTCCAAATCATGCAGCATGTTCCAAATGACTCTGAGCAAGAGGGGAAACTGATGACAGATTAAAACATCCCCAAAAAATCTTACACAAAACACTCATTCAGTCTTAGAGAATCAAGAATTAATTTGATTAGAAAAATTACCAGAAATATAAAATATGTTTCAGCTCTAGGAATCAATTTTTGTCACTGTCTATCCAGGAAACCCTAGAAATTCCTTTGAAGTAGCAGATATGAGAATTACTAGTTTTTATTACTATTAGGAGTACTACTCTAGAATATTAGACATGCATGAGTCAGAATCCACCAGAAGAGGGTGGTTGGGAATGTAGCTATTAAGCTACTAAGGAAACAAGCATTTGGAGAATACCCTTATAATCAACACCGTATTTAACATTTCCATCAGCTGGAAAAAGAGACTCAAACCTTTCAAGTTCTTTCTTTTGTCCTCCAAATGCAATCACAGTTCTAATTGCAGCTAAGACCTCTTCAGCTACTGATCCAGCTTTTGCATATGCCAAGAGTTCTTTATCAGTAAATGAAGATAACAGCTGTTTAAAAAAAAAAAAAAAAAACAGGCAATTTCAGATCAGTTAAAAATTTTGACAACTTAGTTTTATATTTTGTAAAATAAAAACTACTTGTATGTTAATGTATGTACGCATCCCATGAAATCTTTTACTCTTGTCTTTGGCCTTGATATCTTACTGTATGGACATACACACACATACACAGCACATATTCACACATATATTCATTCTCTAAGCTACCTCAAATTTTTTTGGACTGAGATAGGGTATAATAATTAATTTACAATTTTATTTTTCCACTGAACAGCCCACGGATCCTCATCTACCTGGAACTATTTGGAAGATCTTAAGTTCCAGAAATGAAGGCATGTATTATACTATAATTAGAAACTAATAAAGAAAAAATAGCACTATATCAAGAAAATATGGTGTGTGTTCAATACAGCAACTGCTGATGGTACTCTGATTCAAGCACTATGTGGTGACAGGACTTCAAGAAGGTTTTATATGCCAGGGAAAAAAAAGCAAGTTTATTTGCTGGTGTCCCTAGACAAACAAAATCTCAGCTGCCATCTCTGGTCTTTGTTTCATGGATTCTCTTTGACCCTTGTATTTAGCTCCTAAAAATTCAGTCTGTGGAAGGAACAGTGCTGGGTACTTCATACAGATCTCAATTATTCCTTTCAAATTTCATAGTTTCAAACTGATTCAAGCCAGCCGAATCGTGGTTGATGAAGCAAAATTACAATAGACTTGAATTTTTAAAATTTGGATGGAAGGGTCCAAAAGCCATCGCTGCCTGGGTCCCTTCCTCTTGCCCACTCCCCATCCTCCTTAGCCAAGTGGAGCTGAATGGCGTCAGCAGCTCTGCTTCAAGGGGCTTTGTCCTCAGCACTGCATGATGTTAGGTAGACAGCCCTGTGAGGCCATGGCCATGGCCATGATTCGGGGCAGCAGCAGGGCTGGGCCAAATCTGCCCCGGAAGCAATCACAATGCCACGGTGGGGCAGGAGAGCCATGTGAACTGAGTTCTTCACCTCCTTTCAGATTCAGATCTGTCAAGTTATCAGGCATTACTTTTGAAGACATAAGGAAAGCCCTTAAAATCAGACTGCAAATAGTGTGTGTGTTTATCATGAATTGAGTGAATTCCCAGACCTGTGATTTCACTCAGCAGATGTGAATGGCTCTGGAGGTTATTATCCAACTTGCTAATGTGATAGGGGTGCCTTCCTCTGAATTTACTCTGTATGTTTTACTCAATACGACAAACTTTGCAAAAATATCTGTTTGTTCTATATCTCTTAGGCATTATTACTTGGAAGCCATGGAGACAACTGTGTACAAGAGGATTTCCAGGAAAATATGCTGCTTTTGTATATATCTTATTGACAGCAATTACAATAACTGGCTGTGCAAGCCTACCCTGAATGTGATTTTTCTATCACCATTAACCCTTCTTTCCCACCTCCTTCCCACCCCTGGTAACTACTAATCAACTTCAGTCATTGTAAATATAAGCAAATAAACCATAAAATTTGGGTAAACAGGAACAATAACCAGAATGGAAAAAACTACAGGTTGAAGCCTCAGAATGGGAGACTTGCAAGAGGCATAGTGAGTTCTTTTAGGAGCCTGATGTGGGAGATTGGATTACTGGTGAAACTGTGGAGAACACCACACATTCAGAGTGGTGTGATCTGCCACCATCTTTAAGCCTGGCACAGCTATTTCACACAAGAGATTTGGTTGCTATGGAACATTCATGCTGCCCTAAGGGGGGTATTAAGTTTCTGCCAGGGCTGCAACCCATAATTTTTCCCCTTCCAGTTATCACTCCAGTTCACTCAAATTTAAAAAATTAGAGTCTGTTCCAGTGTCGCTTCCTTGTCCGTAACTCAACTGGGTTGAACTGGTTTGAAGCCATGCTTTCAAATGTAGTGAAGGAGGCATTATTTTCCCCACTTTATGCATGAGGTAATGGAGATTCAAGTGTAAGTCCATATGGCTCAAGCCTGAATTAGCAGCCCCCAGAGTAAATCTCTGAAACTCAACTATTGGAATGCAAACTCAGGTGCCAGGGGGCCCTATTATAAAATTCAAATCACTTGGCATGGGCTAAGGTCTCTGGAATGCCAAAGTCATCATTTATCTAAATAAAGAGTACACATAACCAGTTCATAATACAATTCTGATTGTTGTTATGTGCCATGGAGTTGTCTCCAACTCATAGCGATCCCTCCTTGGGTTTCTGAGGCAGTATCTCTATGGAAATAGCTTGCCTAACCTTCCTTCTGAGGAGTGGTTGGTGAGTTTGAATTGCCAACCTTCTAGTTAGCAGTCAAGTACCTTAGGCACTAGACCACCAGAACTCCCAGAATTCTGATTAAGCAATATTATTTCAATCAATAATCCACAGGCTTTTGTGGCTCATTTGTGAGATATCAGTCTATTTCTTCTTGGCACAAAAATCTCCAAAGTTGTTTTAACTTTAGCAGTTCATTTCTTCCTTTGCTATGTGTGAAACTGAAGAAACTGATAGCAATAGGAATCAGTGGGTGAAAGGAAATAAGTATTTATTTACTGACTGTGTTGCACATGTAGATACTATACTGGGATGTATGTGTGTGTGTGTGTG
>NW_006922231.1:80094-82439 GCF_000298275.1 Orycteropus afer afer | reverse complement strand
AGGATTGCCCAACCTTCCTTCTGAGGAGTGGCTGGTGGGTTTGAACCGCCAGCCTTCTGGTTAGCAGTCAAGTGCTTTAGCCACTATGCTACCAGAGCAACAACATAAAAATATTAAGAATATTTATTTATAGACAAGATCACATAGCTCGTGACAGCCTGTAAGAAGATACAGGCATCTATGTATCTATGTATCTATGGGTCCAGGTTAAAACAACTTGAGCTTTGGGAAAAACCTAGGTTTGGAATCACGTAACCTTCTTTTTAGAGCCCAACTCTCCATTTCCAAGTTTATGATCTTGGGTAAGCTTATTTTCCTGGAACCTCTGCTTCTACATAAAGAGAGGAGAAAATAATTCACAGATTTCTTAAACAAATTAAATAAAACAATCAGTGAAATAGCCCTAACAATATTCCTGGCATTTAACAGCATAGTTTTCTTTTTCTTCTTCCCTCACTATGTTATGCTATTTATATGGTGGCTTCAGGAAAAGGGAAAAGAAAGTCCAATAGTAACCACCACCCAGGTCAAGAATTGAAGATTTGTCTATCACTCCTTTCAATTCTATCAGTTCTTGCTTTATATATTTCAAGGCGATTTTACTTGGTGCATACATATTTAGAATCATTACATCATCCTAGTGGATTAATGGGAGCTCTGGTAGCATAGTGCCTAAGGCACTTGACTAACCAGAAGGCTGGTGGTTCAAATCCAAGGGGGGGTTGCTATGAGTCGGACCGACTCGACAAGCACATAACAACAACAACGGTGGATTAATTGTTATGGCATGTCCCTCTTTGCCTCTATTAATTTCCTTTGCTCTGAAGTCTACTTTATCAGGTTAATTTAGCCACTCCAGCTTTTTTTCCCCTTTAAATTAGCATTTGAATGGTGGGGGTTTTTTTTTTTTCTATTCTGCTACTTTCAACCTACTCATGTTGTTGAATTTGAAGTAAGCTTGTAAGTAATATAGAGTTGGGCTGTACTTTTTTTTTTTTTAGCCATTCTGCCAATCTCTGTCTATTGATTGAGGAATTTAGACCATTTATAATTAAGATAATCATTTATATAATAATTATCTTAAATATAACTTACGTAAGTATGTCATTTTATTTATTTGTTTCCCATGGTTCTCATTTCCCTGTTTATCTCTTCTTGCTTTCCTATGGGTGATCTGAAGCATTTTTAGGATTCCATATTAACTTATTTATACTGCTTTGTGGTGTATATCTCTATGTGCAGTAATAGTAATAGTTGCTCTGGGTATTGCAATAGCCATATGATTTATAACAGTCTAATGGTACTAACATTTTACTACTTATATTGTGTGATTTGTTGTTATGTGCCGTCGAATCGGCCCCGACTCATAGCGACCCCTGGTGCCGCTGGGCCTTCCACTGTCATCTGCTGGTGCTACCTGAGAGGGGAGAGTCACTTCTCCAGACCCGGTCACTGGGTATTTCTTGGTGTGGGAGGGATTTCGTGGAGTATCTTACCTTTGCCCTCTCTCTCGTCTTCCCCAGTGTTCCTAGAGGAGAGTCTCAGGCCCACAGGTACAAAGAGATTTCCCAAACTAGACCTCCTGCTAGGAGTGGGTTCCTTTTTCTTATTCTGCCTGCTCACCCCTGCGTCTCTGAAGAAGAGTCTCATATAAAGACACTTCCCCTACCAAACCACATGTTATATTATAGCTGACAATCAGAGAATTTAAAAGACTTAAATTTAAGAAACTTAATATGTTTGAAATCGTACTACAAGTTTACAGCAGTGGTGTTGGTGCTAAAACTTAGGTCTCTAGCAGCCAGCAGAGGGCTTTTTTATTCATTTATCTTTAACTAAATAAATTTAACCAAAGTAATGAGTAATTATTTAAACATTAACTATGATCTGTTTTCACACATTAACTAGAATGGACATCAATATATTTCAACATGTTTTGACATGATGAGTTTGCTACCTGGCTTGCTTCCAGAAAAAAACAAACTCACTGCCATCGAGTCAATTTTGACTCATAGCAACCCCTCCATGGGTTTTCAAGGCAGTATCACTATGGAAGTAGATTGCCCCATCTTCCTTTCGAGGAGTGGCTGGTGGGTTTGAACCACCAGACTTCTGGTTAGCAATCAAATGTCTTAGGCACTAGGCCACCAGAGCTCCTAGCTTGCTTAAGTTTCTATTAAATAGAAAAAATCAATTAAATAGAGCTGCTTTTATCAGATATTTCAGTCACCTGATACAGAGATGCAATGTAATCACTAAGAACACCATTTAAATCCTGTGTTACTCTGAGCAACAAATTAACAGAGTCCTTTATACTTCAGAAAAATGATATATATATATATATA
>NW_006922231.1:74865-79924 GCF_000298275.1 Orycteropus afer afer | reverse complement strand
TGTCATTGTCCAGCAGCATGCTATGCTCTGCTGACCTTGGGACTTAAAACGGACTTAAATTAATGGCCTGCCATGTGGTTTAGTAACATCAGGACTGTGCCTTTTTACTTGTCAACCTTGGGCTTCTTAGCCTCAGCAGCCAGCAGCTATCTGAGTGAAGAAACGCCTCTAGTTTCAGTGAGCTAGGAGCAGGAGGCAGAGCTGGACCCAAGGTTGAGGGGCTTTCACCTAGCCCCTAGAGCCTGGCACTTGGAACTCGGACTTCTAGCCTCCTGAATTTTAAGAGAATAAACTCCTATTTGTTAAAGCCATCACATATGTGGTATATTTCTGTCAGAGCGGCACTAGGTAACCAGAACACCTGACAGAGTAGATGTTTAATAAATGGTAGTTAAGTTATCATTCATAATATAGCATAGCAACATCCACACTATGAGGTAAAATTTCTTAGATACTTCTTGTTATGTGCCATCATGCTGATTCTGATTCATAGAGACCCTGTATGACAAACAGAACTTTTCTAGGCAATATGGGAGCAGATTCCCAGGTCTTTTCGCCCATGGAGTCACTTGTTATTGTTGTTATGTGCTGTCGAGTCGGACCCGACTCATAGCGACCCCTCCTTGGGTTTCCAAGGCAGTATCACTACGGAAGTAGATTGCCCCATCTTCCTTCCGAGGAGTGGCTGGTGGGTTTGAACCGCTAGCCTTCTGGCCTTAGGCACTATGCTACCAGAGTTCCCTAGGTGTCTCTAGGTGGATTCAAACTTGGACCTTTCAGTTAGCAGCCAATCACCTAACCATTGTGCCACTAGGGCTCCATCTTAGATACTTCCCAAAACAAACCTACTGCCATCAAGTTGATTCCAACTCGTAGTGATCCTAGGCAACAGAGAACCACCCCATATGGTTCCCAAGCCTTGTACATCTTTACAGAAGCAGATAGCCTCATCTTTCTCCCATGGAGTAGCCAATGGTTCAAACCACCAACCTTTTGGTTAGCAGCCAAATTCTTTAACCATGTGCCACCAGAGCTCCTCTCTTACAGCTTGATTTATTCTGTGTTAGCCTTGGATTTCACTGGTTCTTCTTTTACTTATAAAAAGAAGGAGCTCTGGCAGTGCAGCACCTAAGGCATTTGAATACAAGAGAAGGTTGGCAGTTCAAATCCACCAGCCACTCCATGGAAGGAAGACTGGGCAACATACTTCCATAAAGATTTACCACCTTGGAAACCCAACGGGGGTCACTATGAGTGAGAATCAACTTGATGGCAGTGGGTTGGGTTTGGTTTTGGTTTTCTTTTACTTATATCCTTCTGCTACATAAATCTGTAACCTTTTCTAAATTGCATCAAACACAACAAAAATTACATACTGAGCAATCTCCTCTCTACCACCCACACTTACATCAAATTATTTTAATTTAAAATGAACACCATGTGCAGCCTTGAAAGGCAATATTAGCTTTACAAGATCATCAGAGCTATATGTACAGAGGTGGAGAGGGCTACTTCTACTTGTCTCATGATTGGGTTTACATAGATATGGGACTAGAAAATGTGTTTACTTTCTTAAATTATTTTTTATAAAAATGTAAATATGTATAAATATACACCATTGACAATACTGAGAAAACTGTAAAATCAATTACAAATCAAGCAAAATCTATAAAACCAAACATTAAAATCAATGTTAACTAAGACACTTGTGTAGTTCACTAAACTTGAATCCCTACTGGCTATCTGAATATGGCATTATCTGCTAGAGATGACGGCTCTTCAGAATTCAGCATGCCTTTAATCCCTCTTGAAAAAAAAAGAAAAAGAAAGAAAGAAAGAAAAAATTGCCATGGAGTCATTTCTAACTAATAGAGACCCTATGGGACCGAGTGGAACTGAGTGGATGCAGGATTTCCAAGGCTGTAAATCTTTATGGAAGCAGATAGCTTCATTTTTCTCCTGTGGAGTGGCTGGTGGGATAGAACCACCAAACTTCTGGTTCACAGCTGAATGCTTTAACCACTGCACCATCAGAAGCAAGAAATGAGATGAAAGCTACTTCCTTTTTTCTCATCCTTTACTGAGGTAACTGTGGAGTCCTTTAGTCAAATTAGCAGCATGGAGTCCTGGCCTGCTTAGGACTCAATGAGGCTGAGTCTGCTTACTCTCCTCTGATTCTGAACAGGAGATTTAAAATCAACGGAAAGTATCAAGTACAAAATTGTGAGCATCATTATGGTAGGAGATTCTTCCATGGATTCAGACTTTACCTACCTTTGCCCATATAGCAGCAGATAGTCCAAGAACAGGACTGATGGCCAAAATAACAAGGGTTAGCTTCCATCCTCGTGTAAATCCTACTATAAAACCAGTGAGAAATGTTGATAGTGACTGAAAGAATATTCCAATTTTATCACCAATTCCTTCATTAATTTTGGCGACATCACTAAAGGAAAAGATGATGTTAGGAACAGATGTTAGAATTATAAACAGTACTTCTCTCCTGAGTCCAGTCTTTTTTTTTCTTTTGAATGAATATTTATATATACCCTCTCTGTGTGTATGCTTCTTTTGTTTGACATGGTGCCCATCTCCATCTCCAGTAGGATATTTATCATGAAGAACAGAGATCTGTAGTCTACCGGGCCCCAGGAAATGGGCATAAGTATCTCCAAAAACTATTCAACCTGGATATCTCAAATTGTTCAGAAATTGCGCCAGAAAGTGTCACGTGGTTGGTCTATGGCAAACTCTCAGGGAATCTCCTGAGTCAGGACAGTCTACTCCTTCATTCACAGCCAGTCACGCAGGTTCCCTTATGTCCCACCAGGGAACCAGGAACAAAAAGATACATAAGACACAGTTGCTGCTCAAAAGAAATTTATTTTCATAATTACTTCAGAGTGATGTACTAACATATCCTAACAAATCTGATGATATATATTTCATTTTAGCAATAATAAGAACTACATCTTAAACATAAAACAAGGTACTTACTCTGTGAGACGAGTGTTAAGCTCCCCAACATCATGCACATCAAACCAGCCTATCTCCTGTTGCATAATGGCATGAAAAAATTGTTTTCTAATTTTGTGTACTTGTCTTCCAGCTGCCAGGCACCAAAATGAAACCTGAATGTATGCAGCAAAGAGCACACCGGCACCAATTCCACTGTAATAATAGGCATACCTGGGAAACAACAAGAACACCGCACACATTCTCTGTTTTCTTAACTGATACATCTTTCCACAGCAGTACCACTCAGGCTCATGTTTTCAGTTACCCATCTCACCATCCTTAACCAATAAGGAGTTAGAGCAAGCAGAGTCCATAGCACAACTTGCAATATACTGGAATGAATGAATGGTTTCTGGTTTTGGCTTAACTCCCAGTTATATATTTAGCTGTTGTGTAATATTAGGCACGCTGTTTATTATCATTTGTTAAGTCCCAGTGTTTTAAATGGTAAACTGAAGATAAGAGTTGTAATACATTAATGCAGGAAAGAGACTTGGACCAGTGCCCTCATATGCTATTCACTTGGACAATGTTAGCTATTGTGAAAGGCCTGTGTAGCAAATTGGAGCATTACAGTATCAGGTTTTAAAAACCCACTATTTTAGTCTACTTTTATTTCATCAGCATCAGCTGATGACCTTTGGCCTGGTCTCTGCACATTGAGGGATGGAAATAAGTAAAAGGACTGGTCAGAAAGTAGAACCAAGAAATGGAAATGGTTCCACGGCCTCTGGGGCTATTAATCTGGCAAAGCTTGGATATCAAGAGACAACTGAAAATGAAAAGCATTCTTGTATTATCTGCCCAACTGCCCACCAGCAGTTATCCTAAATGCTTAATCAGTCAAATAGTAGCCCTTCTGGTTTAAGCTCTTAACAAAAAAACATAAGCATTTTCTAAACCTCTGATCATCTAGAAAACAGAATTAATGTCTTCTTGCTCTGAGCCTTCATATTTATAAAAGGAAATAACACTTGAGCTTCATTACACAATTCATTTTTAGGTTAATGGCAAACATTTCAAAATGGAGCATAGTATTCCAAAATTATCATTTTTTAAAGTTTTCAACTTGCCATGTTCAAATAAATATGTTTGTATGAACCATGCATAAACTATAAAAATAGCTAAATATTTTAAGACCAAAGCAATAACCAGAGAGTCACTGATCATATTATTAACAATTTAGTGCTCAACCTATCAGGAATCTTGGTAAACAAATCTTCCCCAAGCTACACCCAGTAATTCTCAATGTATTTATCAGGAAGGATGTACTTAGAGCACTAAATTTTAGTTAATGGATAACTCAGTAATTAATTATTATCCAAGTGCTATTGATAAAAGCAAGAGATTGCTAAAAAGAAACATTTTAACAAGTAGAACTCATGCTTTGACAATTCATTAAGGTAGTTAAAACCATCAGTCTATTTGCTCAAATAAAAGATAATTACATTTAAGTATTTACTAGATGATTACTGGAGCTCTGGTGGTATAGTGCCTAAGGCATTTGACTGCTTACAGAAAGATGATGGTTCAAATCCACCAGCGCTCAGCAGAAGGAAGATGGGGCAATCTACTTCTGTAAAGATTTAGCGCCTGGAATTGACTCAATGACAGTGGGTTTGGTTTTGTGATTTAAGAATGATTACATGTCATTCTGTTTCATCTTTCCTAACTTAAAAACAATGCTTCTCCATAGAAATATCTGGAGGTACTTGTTTCTCATTTTTCAAAATATGACCAAGTGTCTTCATTTACTTTAAACCTACTAGATCATCTATAAAAATATGTGCAACTATTATCTTCAGATTCACCAATACACAGTTTCAGATCTTTATTATAAGCGGTCTTGGGGAATCAAACTTCAAGATAAGTAAATCATTAACAAAAAGCTTCCCTACATAAATTAAGGTTGTTGTTGTTTGCCGTCGAGTCGGCCCCGACTCATAGCGACCCCTCCTTGGGCTTCCGAGGCAGTATCACTATGGAAGTAGGATTGCCCAACCTTCCTTCCGAGGAGTGGCTGGTGGGTTTGAACCGCCAG
>NW_006922231.1:45058-74765 GCF_000298275.1 Orycteropus afer afer | reverse complement strand
CAAGTGTCTTAGCCACTATGCTACCAGAGCTCCCAAATTAAGGTTAGAGTGACTATATTTATTTTTGGATATTGTTATTATTTCACTTAGAAATTAGATCCTGAGTTTAAGAAAAAAAAAATTGTGTTAGCTTATCTCATCCTATCATGACTGAAAAATCTGCAAAGCAAATCAATAATCAAAAAGCCACCACAAATAATGTGATTCTTAACTACACTTTAAAAGGCCACTCTGAATATATCTAATTTTCCTGTATATGATATTCTATATTTACCACTATATACATAAATCTAATTTAGATGTAACCTTAACTTTAGCACATTATATGCAGCAAGTTATTATTATTATTATTTTAAAGAAATCTGCACTGTATCCTCCTGGAAAACGAACAACAGCATCGCTCTCCTCGGAACTTCAATTCTTTATTGTGATAATGCAAAACTTTAAGTACTGCTACAACTAGATTAGTACAGAAAAGTTTAAAAATAATAAGAATGTCTAATTACGTGGTCATCTCCTCCTCCAGATTGAAGATTTGTGTATTGTTGGGCATACCTAGACCACCAAACAAAAATAGAAATCATTTATGTCCCTTTGTTCATCAATAAAAAGCAGCATACGAAGAATAATCAAAATCTTGTCACATAATAATTTACATAAAAATAAGTCAAGTTGACTCAGTTTTAATTATTTAAGCATGGCATCTATTCAAATACTTAATTGCTAGCCATGTGCAACCGCGTACACACACACACACACACACACATACTGAATTTGATGGTACTTATTTGCAAGAAGCAGCTCACATTTAGTAAATAGCAGTCTGTTGCAGAAATATCGTACCCTTAGATTTAAATATTTTATGGCATATCACTCCAATGTACCATAAGAGTACAATATTTTCTATATTTTTGCCCTTATGAATACATTGTCTTGATAAAATCCAATTCATACTTGGCGCTGATGTACATATTTCAAATCTAACACTTCATTTATCCAATTTTAATTTTTAAAAAGTAGCTGTATTAGCAAATGAATTTTTTTTGTTTTTGCTTTGGATTTTTTAAATAAAAGAAATTATAAAGTTGAACACTGCTTTAGTTCTCTTCTAAGTTGCATTGTCCTGTTTCTCTCCTTAGATGCAAATGTTGTCATGAAGTTGTTATGAATCCTTCCAATCATGCTTTATGCAATACTGTATGGAATGATCTTAACACTTTATGTCTTGTAAACTGCTTTTTCACACATTTTTTTCCTTTCTTTTTTTTAAATTGTGCTTTGGTTGTAAATTTACAAAGCAGATCTGTTTTACATTCAACAATTCATGCATATTTGATTTCATGGCCCCAATTCTGGTAGCATAGTGCCTAAGGCACTTGACTGCTAACCAGAAGGCTGGAGGTTCAAACCCACCAGGCATTCCTCAGAAGGAAGGTTGGGCAATCTACTTTCGTAGTGGTACCACCTTGGAAACCCAAGGAAGGGTCGCTATGAGTTGGGGCCGACTCAATGGCACATAACAACAACAACTAACAACATAACAACAACAGTCATAAAAAACTCTCCTCCCGTCTCCTCTGGGTGACTACCCACCCCTTTGCCCTTCTCATCTATGCATTCCTGTCTGTCCGGCTTTCCCTCTATGTGAATTCACCCCTCTGATGTCTCATGACTGATTGATCTAAGGGTGCATATGTGTATGTGTGTTGCAAATATCTTCTAGGTTCTTTGTTTCTAAATTTAGCTTACCATGTTTTGCTGTAAATTGGTTTTAATTTTGCATAAATTAAATTTATCAATCTATTCCTTATTGAGTTGTACTTTTTGAATAGTACCAAAATTGCTTTCCTATCTCGAGGTCATAAGGAAATTTTATACTTTCTAAGAGTTTTATTGAAGTTTTTTATTGATTCATCCTTTCCTCATTAATTTGTAATGCATCTCTATCACATACCAAGTGCTTAAATAATCATAACAATGCTGGTAAAGGTCTTATTATGTGCTCTGTCAGTGTTCTAAGAGCCTAACACATAATTCATTTAACTTCTCAACAAGCTTCTGAGGTAGATACTGTTAGGCCCATTTAGCAGATGAGGAAACTGAGGCACAAAGAGTTTAAGTAACTTGATCAAGGTCACTGCAATGTAGTGAATTACATGGTATGGCTTTTCTAGCCATAGTCTTCGTAACTCCCACTGGATTACTGGGTGGGATCATGCAAATATGTGTCAACTTGGCTGGGCAGTTGGTAGTTATTCCCTATAATGAGATTTGCAATTAATTCCGTGGTGGAATTTGCCATGAGCAACTGAGTAGCTGCTTTTAAACCCCTGATTGTTAACATCATCCACCTGGGGTATTTCTGTTGGCACAGCATGAAGTAATCTTCTGGGAAAGTTCACTCTCTCTCAGATGTGTAGAACTCTGATGGTGGGATTGGTTAGTTTTGCCACTCTGCCAGGCTTAAAATGAGCTCTCCTAGAGGGAGAGGGGGAATTTCTCACTGCTGGTGAGAGAGATACCGGGCTGAGAGACTGCAGCAGTGGAACCAAGAGGTGCGAGACAGAGCAGCAGGCTTACAGGCCCACAGAGGCAGAGGCCAGGCCTAGAGGCCAAGGGCCAGAGAGGTGTGTCGAAGGACACAGCAGAGAGGAGACTGTCCTGATTGAAGAACTGTATCCTGAGCGCATTCCTGAACTTAAAAGGTAGCCTGTTGCTTCCCTAATAAATCCCATAATCTGTGACTTCTATGTGGCCACTGCAGCAAATTAGCAAACCCAGCAGAGAGATGGTGGGTGCTGTGAGAGGGATGGTTGGTGTCAAGGATGGTAAGAGGGCTGGAGGGTGGCAGCATGTCTGGCCTCATAGAAAAAGGCCTTGGGCTGCTAATGGTGACTCTGTCTTCCTCTTGTGAAGTTAGAGGAGGTCAGAAAAAGATGCTGCTTCCGTGTCCCTTTAGCAGTCACACAACTAGGAGATATTGATGTTAAGTTTGAAACCCAGGTAGCCTAATTTCAGAGTTTTATTTTATTCATTACAATATATTGGTTTACTCCTAAGCCTTTTGTTTTTGTTTTTCATTTCCATTTAATTAGTCTATTCATGTATGTATAGTATTTTAATTACCATAGCTTCATGATAAAACTTAGTATCTATTAGGTGAAATCCTTATGCTCTTCTCATCTTTTATTTTCAGAATTATCTTAGCTATTCTTGAATACATATCTTTTACTCAGAAACCAAAACCAAACTCACTGCCATAGAGTCAATTCTGACTCACAGAGACCCACTTTGGGTTTCCAAAGTGGTAAATCTTTACAGAAGTAGATTACCCAGTCATCCTTTCACGGAGTGGTTGGTGGGTTTGAACTGCCAACTTTCTGGTTAGCAGTCATTTGACTTAGGTACTGCATTATCAGAGTTCCTTTCTTTTACTAAAATTGAATATTATGTAAAAGTACCCAAACTAAGAATTTAAAGAATTTTTGACCGAAGCCCAGATATATAATTTTACAACTTTAAACTTTCCATTCAATGCAATAAATATTTTTGAAGCAACTACTACAGAGAAGTTATTTGTGTGGGTTGCTTTATAAGAAACAACAGGAGTATGACCCAGTGACCATCCTGTAAAAGATCTGAAAATTAGTGGAAGTAATAAAACCAAAAACCAAACTCTGCCACTGAGTCGATTCTGACTCATAGCAACCCCCACTGGGTTTCCCAGGCTATAAATCTTTACAGAAGCAGAATGCCTCATCTTTCTTCTGCAGAGCCGTTGACAGGTTCAAACCACTGATGCTTTGGTTAGCAGCCAAATGCCTTAACCACTACACCACCAGAGCTTCCTAGTGAAAGTAGTAAGATAAGTTTAAAACTAGTGAAAAGCCAAGGTAGTAAATGGCAAATGTCTCAAAACAGTATAGTGTACTGTGAAAAATTACCTCTAGAGTAGGATGGATGTAGAAACACTATGGGAAGGAAGGCTATTTCATAAAAATTTTATATAAGATGTACCCTGAAATAATATTTTTTGAAATATAAAGACTACATATGCTCAATAAAAATGAAAAAAAAATATATTGAAAGGAAAAAAATTATGAAAGTCCTTTATATATAATATTCTATATGATTTAACCTCCCACAAATAACCACAACTTTAGTATCCTGTGTGTGTATATTTTAGATTTTTTTACACACACATACACACACTCTTGCTTATTTTACAAAAAAGAAATAAAAATCTACATTCAGCAGCCAATTTTCTCTGTCAGTACGTGTGTGCAGTCAAGATATCAGATGACGTACTGCACTGGGAAAATCTGCTGCAAAAGACCTCTTTAAAGTGCTGAAGAGCAAAGATGTCTCCTTGAAGTCTAAGGTGCTCCTAACCCAAGCCATGGTATTTTCAACCACTTCATATACATGTGAGAGCTAGACAATGAATAAGGAAGATCGAAGAAGAGTTGATGCTTTTGAGTTGTGGTGTTGGTAAAGAATACTGGAAGTACCATGGACTGCCAGAGGAATTAATAAATCTGTCCTGGAAGAAGTACAGCCAAAATGCTCCTTGAAGCGAGAATGGCCAGACTTGGTCTCATCTACTTTGGTCATGTTGTCAGAAGGGACCGTTCCCTGGAGAAAGATATCATGCTTGGTAAGGTGGAGAGTCAACGAAAAGAGGGAAGGCCCTCAAAAAGATGCATCAACACAGTGGCTGCAACAATGGGCTCAGGTATAGCAAGGATTTTGCAGCTGACATAGGACCAGGCAATGTTTTGTTCTGTTGTACACGGGTCGCTATGAGTTGAAGCTGACTTGACAGCACCTAACAACAACAAATAATGTGTGTGCAAGGACCCCTGGTGGCATAATGGTTAAGTGTTCAGCTGCTAGCTAGGTCAGTAGTCTGAAACTACCAGCTACTCCACAGGAGAAAGCTGTGGCAGTCACTTTCCATAATGATTAATGCCTTGGAAACCCTACAGGACAGTTCTCTTCCATTCTATAGGGTCATCAAAAGCCAAAATCAACTCAAAGGCAATGGCTAATGGGTTTATGTGTTTGTGAATCCTTTTTTTTCCAAAGGCATCTTATTTCCACTTGTTTCCAGTATTTTATTGTTGCAGTGCTGGATTAAACATAACTGTACACACATCTAGGAGCTCAGGTAGCACAATGCCTAAGGCACTTGACTGCTAACCAGAAGGCTGGTGGTTCAAACCCATCAGTCACTCCTCAGAAGGAAGGCTGGGCAATCTACTTCTGAGTGATACCTCCTCAGAAACCCAAGGAGGGGTCACTATGAGTTGGGTCCGACTCCACAGCACATAACAACAACAGCATACACACATCTATGCTGTTGTTGTTGTTAGGTGCTGTCAAGTTGGATCCAACTCAGTGATCCTCATACAACAGAACGAAACACTGCTGAGTCCTATGCCAGCCTCATAATCCTTGGTACACCTGAGCCCATCTTTGCAGCCACTGTCTCAATCCATCTCGTTGAGGGCCTTCCCCTTTTCAATGACCTGCCAGTTTACGAAGCATGATATCCTTCTCGAGGGAATGGTCCATTTTGACAACATGACCAAAGTAGGTGAGACAAAGTCTGGCCATTCCATATGTACACAAACTATATGTAAAATTATTGAACAATATCATTAATATCACACACAAGAAAAATCTTTGTCCGTCAAGTCAGACCCAACTCATAGTGACCCATCCTTGGGTTTCCAAGGCAGTATCACTATGGAAGTAGATTGCCCAACCTTCCTTCGAGGAGTGGCTGGTGGGTTTGAACCGCCAACCTTCTGGTTAGCAGTCAAACCCTTAGGCACTTCACCACCAGATCTAAGAAAAATCTAATGAAGATAATTCAAAAAAGGTTGCAGCAGTATGTTGACAAAGAACTTTAAGAAATGCAAGCTGGATTAAGAGGATATGGAACGAAGGATATGATTGCCAATGTCAGAGGGATCTTTGCTAAAAGCAAAGAATACCAGAAAGATGTCTACTTGTGTTTTATTAACTATGAAAAAGTATTCAGTTGTGTGGATCATAGCCAATTATGCATAACATTGAGAAGAATGGGAATCCCAGAACACTTAATTATACTTATGAGGAACCTGTACATAGACCAGGAGGCTATTATTCCAACAGAACAAGGGGACACTGCATGGTTCAAAATCAGAAAAGGAGTGTGTCAGCATTGTATCCTTTCACCATACTTATTCAAACTGTATGCTGAGCAAATAATCAGAGAACTGGACTATATAAGGAAGAATGTGGTATCAGGATCGGAGGAAAAATCATTAACAACCTGTGATATACACAGGTAGCTTGCTGAAAGTGAGGATGATTTGAAGCACTTACTGATGAAGATTAAAGACTACAGTCTGCATTACACCTCAATATAAAGAAAACAAAAATCCTCACAACTGGACCAGTCATAAGCAGCATCACAATAAATGGAGAAAAGATTGAAGCTGTCAAAGATTTCATATTACTTGGTTCTATAATTAAAAAGAAGCAGCAGTCAAGACATCAGACGACATACTGCACTGGGCAAATCTGCTGCAAAAGACCTCTTTCAGGTGCTGAAGAGCAAAGATATCTCCTTGAAGACTAAGGTGCACCTAACCCAAGCCATGGTATTCTCAACTGCCTCAATGCATGTGAGAGCTGGACATGGAATAAGGAAGATCAAAGAAGAGTTGATGTTTTTGAGTTGTGGTGTTGGCAAAGAATGCTGAAAATACCATGGACTGCTACAAGAACTAACAAGTCTGTCCTGGAAGAAGCACAGCTGGAATGCTCCTTGGAAGCAAGAATGGTCAGACTCACCTACTTTGGTCATGTTGTCAGAAAGGACCATTCTCTGGAGAAGGATATCATGCTGGGTAAAGTGGAGGGTCAATGAAAAGGAAGAAGGCCCACAACAGGATGGATTGACACAGTGGCTGCAATGCCGGGCTCAGATATAGGAGGGATCATGGGGCTGGCACAGGATTGGGCAGCATATCGTCCTGTTGTGCACTGGGTCACTATGAGTCAGAACCGATGTGACGGCACCTAACAACAACAATATGTATATACCATATGTACACATCTATATGTACATATGGTAAATATCTGTATAGGATAAATTACCAGAATCACAATTATTGGAGCAACCAGGATGCAGCACACTCTGTATCTTAGAGTCACTGTCAAAAGTTTTGCTATAAAATGAGAAAGCCTAGTTCAGATGAGTCAGATTTTGACAGGTTTAGGGAAGGAGAGGAAAGTTTTTCTGGCAAAGGAACAATATGAAAAAAAGTCCACAGCATGTCTGAAGAATGAGTTAAGCAGATATAGCTGGGGTATGGGGTGTGTTGTGTGGGCAGGAAGAGGTGAATACATGACCAGAAAGACCATGTGGGGCCATTTTGTGCAGGTATAATGTATAAAAGACAGACTAGCAGTCAATCAATGGTTTTGAGTAGAAACAGACATATTAGAGGTATGATCTGGAAAGATTTAACTGCTACTATGGAAGATTAATTGAAACAGGGAGAGACTGGGGAATTAACCCACTATAGTTAAGTAGAGAAAGTAGGTCTAAATGATAAATGGAAAGTACCAACAAGATTTATATAAGGAGAAGTCACAAGACATAGCAACTTACAGAACATAAGTAGATAAAGTGAAAACGCAAAATAATCAAGTCTAAGCACAGGAGAACAACAGGGCCATGTTGAGAAATGAGTCAGCAAAAAGAACTGGTTTGTTCAGAAAAGGGAGAGAGCCAAGAAGAATAGGGTAAAGAAAAGACAGATGAGAGACTATTACTCTGTTCTAAACATTTTTGTTCTTGGCTCATTGATTTTTAATGCTCCTCAACATTCAGTTGAAGACGCCCAATAATGATTCAGATGGTGACTTTCCAGTTCTACAGAGAGTTCAGGCCTAAGGATTTAGGAGTCAGATGAAAGTACCCATAGCAGAAATCAGGAGAGGAAAGAGTCATTTCTCCTTCCCTGTCAGAACAGGCTGGCAGGTAAGGAAACAATGGCTGATCAAGGGCACAACCCTGTAGAACAACACTACATAAAGGGACAAGATGAAAACAAGGAACTAATACAGAGACATAGAAACGTAGCACAAATGCAGAAGAGAACCTTGACCAAATTGTAAAGTTTTTTTTTTTGGTGGGAAAAGCCAGAAACTTTCTGGGCTATACAAAAATATTAGGTAAATTATCAGTACTAGAAAGCCAAACATCAGAGTATAGCATTTATTTTAACAAAATATTTGCTCAGACTCTTAACGACTCTCTCCTCTTCTTGCGTCCAGAACTCCATTCTCCTGGTTCTCCCATCACTCTGATCCCTCCTTCTTAGTTACATTCACTGAGCCCTCATGTTCTCCCTCCTTCCTAAATGCTGATTTTTCCTAGAATTTCATCCACTCTCCCAGGTGACCTCAGCCACTTTCCAACTTCAGTGACTCTGTAATCTTTTATCTGGAGCTATTCGAATCCTCTTCTTCATAGTCAATGTTCTGGTTCAAGTCTCCATCATCTCTTACATCTACTCTAACAAAAGCTTCCTAACTGTTCTTTGTGCTCCAGTCATGTCTTCAATATTGCCATCAGATTTTCCCTTTGGAAAAAATACAATCATACTGCTTTTGTTAATAACCTACCATGACAGTCCACTGCATAAAGGATAAAATCCAAGCTCCATGCTATGTGAGTACATTTATAATCTTGACACAATATATATGAGACAGAATAATATTTTTTAAATATCAACCAATGATTTCCAGTTATTTTCCTTTACTCCCATGCCTTTCCCCTCATTAAAGTAGGTAGGGCATTGTGTAGGAGCTCTGGTAGCATAGCGCCTAAGGCACTTGACTGCTAACCAGAAGGCTGGCGGTTCAAACCCACCAGCCACTCCTCGGAAGGAAGGTTGGGCATTTCTACTTTCGTAGTGATACTGCCTCGGAAACACAAGGAGGGGTTGCTATGAGTCGGGACTGACTCGATGGCAAATAACAACAACCAGGGCATTGTGTACTCATTGTCTTGAGAGAGAGCTGCTGTAGCGTAAAAGTAAATAATGTTTAAGTTTTTTTGGCTTTTGTATCCCATAGTCTATGCCCTTGGGAATGGAGAGAAAATGAGCATGACAGAATATTTTGTTTAAATTTCCTAAGATTAAGTTAGACAGATAGATAGATAGATGTTGTTGTTGTTGTTATGTGCCGTCGAGTCAAACCCGACTCATAGCGACCCCTCCTTGGGTTTCCGAGGTAGTAACACTACAGAAGTAGGATTGCCCAACCTTCCTTCCGAGGAGTGGCTGGTGGGTTTGAACCGCCAGCCATCTGGTTAGCAGGCAAGTGTCTTAGCCACTATGTTACCAGAGCTCCTAGATAGATAGATAGATAGATATAAATACTGAGACGATGCATTGGAGAATTGATGAGAGCATAGACACTGGAGGGTCCAGGAAAAAGGAGCCCTGTCTCCTGCCACCTAAACAGAACTCTAGAGCAACACTTTGGAAAAGGAATGATTATATAGTAAGCTGAGGCTGATAGCTCAGGAAAGATTCCCAGATACCTTAAATGTAGAGAATTTTAAAGGAAAAGAATGATCCCAGTGCTCCTAAGAGAACGCCACAGAGAGAGGATCAAAAGAGCCTGATGAAAAGCCTGCAGAGAAGATGCTGCTGCCAAGCACTTCCCATTCTTCCAGTCTCTAGGCCTCTAAGACATACCTCAGGGGAAGGTGAGAGCTACCCTGAAATAAATGCGATGGGGTTTCCACCACATTGGCTAAAGATGGGCTGAAAATTCAAATGATTTGTTATCCAAAAAAACCAAACTCATGGCCATTGAGTCGATGTGACTCAGTGACCTCCTCTTGGGTTTCTGAGGAGGTATCTCAATGGAAGTAGCTTTCCCAATCTTCTTTCTGAGGAATGGCTGGTGGGTTTGAACTGCCAGCCTTCTGGTTAGCAGTCAGATGCCAGTTTTTTGCACACTTGGGTTCTATAATATTCATTTTCACCATATACCTTTCTAGGCTCAATTCACGCCACTCACTCCATCCTCACCAGCTCTCTACATTTTCCGGTACCCAAGGTCTAAGCACTCCAAGGGTTTTTCTGTCTTCTAACTATTCCCTTCATTCCATCAAGTTTTATTTATTCTGCTCTATCTGGAATGCCCTTTACCATAATTTTCTTCCTGGAACATAGTCCTCTTCCATGAGTGAGCTCAAATATGACCTTCTCTCAAATGGCCTTCCCCTAGCAGAGTAATACCTCCTCACAAAATTTCACAGTAACTGACATATGATTCAGTTCACTAGGAAGATGCTAGAATAGAAGTATGAGTGTTTCTATCTATCACCTCCTCACACTCTCACTGGTGTGACCTCCTAAAGAACTGGTTTGTTTAGTTCATCTTTGTCTCCTCAGGGTCCAGCTTGCTGTACCTGTTTTAATCTCATCTATCCCAAAGATTCACAAGGGGTTTCACAGACCCACAACCCATGCCAGAACATCTATCAAAATGCTGCATCTAATATTTCTATTTTATATGTTTCACGCGCTATAAGAACAGAAAGAGATAGAGTAGACCGCTTCACCTGGTATGAAAAGCTTTTCTGAACTCAAACAAGACTTACAAGGAACCATCAGCTAAACAGTGACTACAACCATGACTAAAGACAAATAATCACTCTGCACCATTTAGGGAACATGTGGCATTTCTGTCTGACCCAAATACCTCAGTAATTTTAGTAATTTTAACTACTGAGCCTGTAAGAACAATATGAATAAACCAAGTGTGTGGCTTAGATACATCTGTGATTGCCTCACTGGTTTTCAAACCATCTTTGACAGAGCCCTAATACCAGGTACTGATCTAGGCAGTGAAGACACAACTGAGAACAAAAGATTACTAATCTTACTGGACTTTTATTCTAGCAGGAAATTCATTCACATGATAAGGCCACACTGCTAAAATGTCTAGCAGAGTTTTTCCCAGGAATTTTCTTTTTCCACCTTTTTTGCCTTTCTTCTCATGCAAGATCTATAATAAACAAGTAAACCACTAAAGGATGAAGATAATTTTAGAGTAATAACCTTTAATAAATAAATAAAACAGTGATGTTATACTGACTGTGGGGTTGGGGACAAAAGGTCTTTCTGAGGGCGTGACATGTGAACAGAGAACTGAATGGTAAGACGCAGCCATTACAGAGACAGGGCAGCTTGTGCAGAGTCCCATATCAGGACCAACACTGGTATGTTTAAGATACAGAAAAAAAGGCCAGTTTGCATGGATTGCAGTGAGTTGGTAATAAACAATGAGACTGATAGGGCTGGCAAGAGCCTCTTCATGTGGGGCCCTACAGGGTACTGTAAGGAATTTGTATTTTAATTCATGCTATGGGAAACCATTGGGAGAGATATGACTTAATGTGCTTTTAAAAGTTCACACTGACAGTGTGTGGAGAACTGGATACAGCTGGACAAGCGTGGAAGCAGAGAGATCTCACTTATGTGAAATATCTAGAATAGGCAAATGCATAAAAAATAGAATGTAGATTAGTGGTTCCTAGGTGTCTGGATGAAGAGAGAATAGAAAGTCATTGCTTAGTGGGTACAGAGTTTCTGTTTGAAGAGATGAAGAAGTTTTAGAAATAAATAATGGTGATGGCTATACAACATGGTGAGTGTAATTAATGTTAGTGAAATGTACACTTAAAAAAATGACAAATTTTATTTGATATATATTTTATACAATAAAAAGAAAGAAAGATGGGGGCACTGAATTTCTGTTAATGATGAAGGAGTAACTGGAAAAAGGATGGTGATAGTGGTTGTACAACATATGAATTTAATAAATGTCACTAAATTATGTCACCAAGTAAAAGTCGTTGAATTGGCAAATGCTTTGTTATATATATTTTTATCATGATTTAAAAAAGAAAGAAAGAAAAAGAAGCAGAGAGAGGTGTTAGGAAGGTAGAGTTATTATGAAGGCAAGAGATGAAGACGGTTCTAGAGAAGGGTAGCAGCTGTGGATATGTATGGCTGGACCCTGTAGAGTGACCTCAGCTTTGTTGCCAAGTAGTAGGAGATAAGGCAATCAGCAGAGACCCTGGCTCTGTGCTCTCTTCCACCATTTCTGACCAGGGTAGCCTCCCTTTGACCTCTTTACTGGGTGAGTTTTCCTGACAGACATTATATAAACAGGGGAGTTCTCTGACTAAAGGAGTCAGTAAACTATTGAGCTAAATGATCCACCCGGCCCTTTCTAGCTCAAGAATGCTATGATTTTAATTTTCCCAGTCTTTTACTGGAAACTTCATCAACCACAAGCAAGAATTTTGGACCTTTTGCCTAAATGGCCAATTCTTCTAGCATTTTCCCAGGATAGGACCTGACCCTTGGGGGTTGGGGTTACTGCAGGTGTCACAGATGATTCTCCTCGTGTGTCCTGTTTTCATGCATCTGGCCTGAAAAGCTGTGCCTTCTGGCTGACATGCCTGGCATACCAACAAGCAAACCTGTAAGACGGAATCTAATCCAGTGAAAACTGCTGGAGTTTGTTTCATTTTCACTCAGTTTGAAAACCACTAGTAGAGTGGAAAGAATGACAGACTAAAAGGCCAAATTCCTTTCTACCTACAAAAGTCTATGATTCAGTCTTTCCTTTATTCATCCCATTTCCTAAGCACCTATTCAATTACTCATAGAACAGAGCCCTGTATAAAAAAAAAGGGGGGAGGGGACCAGGTTTGCTGGTCTGATAGAGCCTGGTGGAACCCCTGAGACTATGGCCCCTAGCTGCCCTTCAGGTCTGGAATTGAACCCACTCTTATGGCTTCCAGCCAAACCAGAAAGGTATATGAGCTGAACATTTATGCTAGGTAGATATACTCCTTGGAGAGATCAATCATGGGAGAATAGAAGGGTTATGTATGCACAGGGAGCCAACTCAGGGGGGAAGGAGTGCATGGAAGGGAAGGACACAGGGAAGAGGTGGCTATGGGGAGGAAGTGGGAGGAGAGCTGCTGCGTTATGGGAGACTATAGTCAATGTCATGAGATAAGGTGTATGTGAACTACTGTTTGGAAAATGAATCTGCTCTGTAAACTTTCACCCAAATCACAATACAATTTAAAAATAAAAATGAATAGAAACCTGTTGCACGAACCTTAACTAGATGAATCCATTGCATGCTCACAGCCAGCCTACGATGTAGGATCTACTGTTACCCACCTTTTTTACAGACGAATTCAAGGAAATTAAAGCATGGAAAAATTCTCCAGACCTCAAAATTAAAAAGTAGTAGAGGTAGAGTTTTAAACCCAAGTAGTCAAACTCCAGAATCTGCTCTCTAACCACTAAGCATACTACCTCTCAAGAGGTTGACAGGTAAACAAACAACAGAGGGAAACTTGCAAATATTTCTCTAAGTTTTTCCAAGATTGGAAGAGTGAGCTGAATGAGAAAGCAAGGAGTACAATCTGAACTATAACCCCAAGCAGAAACGATATGAGCTAGACATCTATGAAGATAGAAGTCCAAATTACCAGCAACAAGGTGTGCTGATGCAGCCATTATCTGGCCAGGGAGACTGATCAACAAGCAGGCACATGGGCCTGTCCAGCAAAAAAAAAAAAAAAAAGTGAGTCTCCAACAGCTGGACCTGTGATCTGTTTGAGAACTCATGCACACTACTAGGTAACAAAGTCTATAAAGCCAAGACATGGTAAAGGTTAATGCTTCTCAAAGGAGTCAACTGTTTCCTTCTGAAAGGAAGAGCCAGTTAAAGTCCAGATGATGGAGATAATATGAATTAGAATGCTAATGATCCTTAAGAAAAGGCCAATGGAAATAGCACAAATTAAGTTTATTGTGGCCCATCACAGTTTAACTCTGTTCATTTCAGGAAGCTATTTGATGGTTTTCTCTTTCCAGACTGGGCCAGGCTTCAAAGGTTGTTTTGATAGCTCACATGTTCTTTATTAGTATAGGTGAGTTCAGCTACTGTCCATGTAGGTAGTGCATGTAGGTTCTGAAAATGATTAATATAACAAATATCACACTGTTACATCAATATATGTGTTCAGACGTCATTAAAAAATGAATAGGATGAGAATGGACATATATATACTTATTAAATCTGCCAAGCTCCCAGTAAGCCCTAGAAGGTTCAAAACTTCCACTATAAAGTGGAAAGAAGATAACTCACAGAATATTGCCAATATATCATATATAGGAACCTACAGAAGTTGAAGGAACTCTGGTAGCATAGTGCCTAAGGCACTTCACTGCTAACCACAAGGCTGGCGGTTCAAACCCACCAGCCACTCCTCGGAAGGAAGGTTGGGCAATCCTACTTCCGTAGTGATACTGCCTCGGAAACCCAAGGAGGGGTCCCTATGAGTCAGTGCCGACTCGACGGCAAATTACAACAACAAAACATAGATTCAGCAAGCATTGAGGACTTCCTTTTGCTAAACAGTATAAAAGAAAAGTTCAAAGATGGTGCCTTTTTTGTTATTGGTGGTGGTGGTCCCTTTGAATTCCAGGAAGTGATATAATAGATACATTAGAATTTCACACAGCTTATTTAAAAAAAAAAAAAAAACTCACTCCCAGTGAGATAGATCCAACTCATAGTGACCCCCACTTGGGTTTCTGAAGCAATCTTCACATACTATAAAATACTCTGACCTGACTCCTATCTGCATTCACAGAATTCTTAGTAGGTCTGCCTCAGGGTAAACAACGTGTTCTTCAGGTTCACAAATAAATAAATAGGCTGTTCCCCAGGGTCCATGGACAGGTATCAAAAGATTGACATCTACCCCAAAAAGGTATGAATATTTATGCCCTTGTTGGGGTAGGGGAAGGATGATCCATAACATTCATCAGATGCTTAAAGATACAAAACTGAAGCATAACTGTAGAGCTAAGTAGTGTCATTGTATTCTCAAGCAGGCATTTTTAACATTTCTATCATTTCTAGCACAAACTGGGTTAAGAGTCTTTGGTAGTTGTTTAAATCAATCTGTTGTTATCTTGTGGTTATGGTATGCTGTAATCTATTTTCTACTCAGAGTTACCCTATTTGACAGAAGAACTGCCCCATAGGGTTTTCTAGGCTGTAATCTTTATGGGAGCACATGCTCCCACGGAGCTGCCAGGTGGGCTCAAACTGCCAGCCTTTCTGTTAACAGCCAAGGGCTTACCCATCACACCACCAGGGATCGTTTTAAATCAATCTATGCTTAAGATCAAAACTGACCTAGGAAGTGCAGAGCTTTCAACCAGCCCCGACCCAACCAAACATTTCTGTGTTATACCCAAACTATTTCCAGAAACTTAGTAAGACTTGATGCATATTTTTAAAAATTCATTATGCATGAATAGTCAATTCTCACTCTTCATCTTACTTGATCCTTTAGCAGCACTGACATAGCTGATGTTCATTTCCTCCTAATTGAAATAATTTCTTCATTTGGCTTCAGGTACCATGCTCTTGGCTTCCCTCCTGACTCACTGGTTAATTCCTCTCAATTTCCTTTGCTAGTTTCTCCTATCATCTATACGTCTTTACCACAGCCCACAGTCCCTGGACCTCTTCTTTTCTCCTATTTATAATTCCTTCCTCTGTGGCCACATCTTGTCTCATTGCTTTCAATACGATACATATGCTGATGATCTTCCAACCTGTTTAACTTCTCCACTTGGGTATTTAATAAGCATCTCAAACCTTAATGGTAAACACGGATAAGTCCTGCTCAGATCCCGCTTCAAGGAAGGACTTGCTGCTCAGCTGCTGAGTGTGTCGTCAGCTGTCAGCTCCTCTAGGATTTGTCTCAGATACAGAGTTGCTTTACCCAAAGTCACACCCTTCTCCAGCCAGCTGTATAGAGTGACGTAGCAAGGCAAGGGTATAAAGCCTGGCCATTCCAGCCCAACACAGGACACCCTGACAGGCAGGTCTTACTGCAGAGTGTCCTGCCATATTGACCTTGGCTATGTCAGGCCTGCATTGCCATTTGACCTCTTCCTCTGCCCAATCCTGATTCCTCCCCACTTTCTTTCACAGGTACTCATCCCTAATAAACATCGTATACTCTATAAAGGAGAAGTTCATAATGCCTTTATAACCAGAACTAATGACTGAATTAAACTAAGTTTTTTTGTTGAATTAAAGTGGTCTTTTTACATATCAGCCTAATACTATTTGCCTAGCTGCATTCAATAGAGTGTACTCAGGCTTTTCAACTGAATGCATATATCTGAATATAAATATATGATATATGTATTAGAACAAAAAAATTGCTGTCAAGTCATTTCTGGCTCATAGAGTCTCTGTGGGACAGAGAACTGCCCCCATAGGGTTTCCAAGGCTATAAATCTTTACAGAAACAGAATGCATAGCTTTCTCCTGTGAAGTCTCTGGTAGCTTCAAACTGCCAATCTTCTGATTAGCAGGGGAGCATTTAACCACTGTGCCACCAGGGCTCCTTAGATATACATAACTGAATATATAAATCCTGAATATATAAAAAACTGCTACAACTCAACAAGAAAAGGACAAACCAACAAATAAAAAAAAACAGGCAAAGGACTTGAATATATGTTTCTCCAAAGAAGATGTATAAAAGGCCAATAAGCATAGGATTAAAAAGAGAAACCTACTTTTTAAAAAAATTATAAAAGACATTTTGAGAAACTGGAGATATGTGAATATGAACAGAGGCTTGGATGGCAACATTATAGCCATAAGAAAAAATGAAAATTGAAACCACAGTAAGATATCACTTCACATCCCCTAAGATGGTTATTTAAAGAAAAATCTAGAAAATACAAGAGTCGGTGAGGATGAAATTAGAGCCCTCCTCTATTACTGGGGGAATGTAAAACAGAAATGTCACCATGGAAAATAAGCTGGCATTTCCTCAAAAAATTATACATGGAATTACGATATGACCCAGCAATTCCACTCCTAGGTATATGCCAAAAAGAACTGAAAACAGGGACTCAAACAAATACTTGTGTGTTAATGTTTACTGCAGCATGATTTACAATAGTCAAAAGGTAGAAACCACCCAAGTATCCATCAGCAGAAAAATGGATAAACAAAATGTGGCATATCATACAGTAGAATATTATTTAACCATAAAAAGGAATAAAGTTCTACTATGTGCTGCAACATGGATAAACCTTAAAAAACATTATCATAAGGGAAATAAGCCAGACACAAAAGGACAAATATTGTATGACTCCACATATATAAACTACCCAGAACAAGGAAAGTCAGACAGACAGAAAGCTGATTAGTGATTACAAGGGACTGAGCGGAGAGAAAGTGGCACAGTGGTTGAAGGATATGGCTGCTAACCAGAAGGATGATGGTTCAAACCCACCAGCTACTCTGCAGGAGGAAGATAAGGCCATCTACTTCTGTAAAGATTTACAGCCTTCAAAACCATATGACTCACTGTGAGTCAGAATCAACCCAATGGCAGTGGTTGGTTGATTGGCTGAGGAGGAGAGGAGAAGGTGATACCGAGTTTCTGTTTGGGGTGATGAAAAGTTCTGGAAATAGATACGGTAATGGTTGCACAACACTGTGAATTAATGCCACTCAGTTACACACTTAAAAGTGGTAAAAATGGCAATTTTTATGTTTTATTAAAATTCAGAAAAAATCTAATCACTATTCTCACACTGTTCTTGGTTGTATTTTGCTAGTCCCTTTTAATCTGGGAAAGGGGCACTATCCCGTATTAACTTCTTAAAGTTTTCCATAAATTTCTCTCGCCTGAAATCCCATTACAAAAAAGAAAAAAAAAAAAGCTCACTGCAATCGAGTCATTTCCAACTTATAGTGACCCTCGCTGGGTTTCTAAGGCTGTAGATCTTTACAGAAGTAGATTGCCCCAACTTCCTTCCACAGAGCGGGTGGCGGCTGGTAGGTTTGAACCATGACCTCCCAGTTAGCAGTTAAGTGCCTCATTCACTACACCACCAGAAGTCCCATTATACTGCAGCATAATCCCTCCACAAACATACTAGCCTGCTTCCATTTCTTTGTTCTTTGCCTGCCATGCTTTTTAAATGCCTTCTGCTCTTCCTCTTCTTATACCTGATTTCTACTTATCATTCAAAGTCCAGATTAAGTTCCCTTACCTCTTCCTGAAGCTTTATAGGATAGTTCTGACTTCACAGAACTCACTCTTTCTCTATTAATCTCCAGATGTACTTCCATATTGTACTCTAATGCTTGTGAATACTGTATCTTCTAGAACGTATTGAAAATATGAAGTATGGCTCATATCCTTCCATATCCCACAGCACTGAACATACTAGTGAATATTTAGTAAGGGCTTCTCAAACATTTAGTGATTTTTTCTTTTAAGGTTCCAATAAAGTCAATGCCACAAAAAATACTTACTTTCATTATCCATAGTTATGTTTGCTAAATTCGCTAGCTTTCCAAAGCTATCCGTCATGTCTCCAAAAACCAGCATCATGAGGGGAAGCGCAGCTCCATGAATGATGGCAGCCGTAGTCCCCAGCAACATATATAATTTATCAAGCCAATTAGAATAGCGAAACTGAAAAAAAGAGAGCGAGAGAGAAGTAGTGATTAGGAACAATTAGCAGTTTCAAGGATGGTATTTGCTTTACATTCAAACATATCTAAAATCCAAACACTTTTCTGACTATTCTTGCTATCACCCTTGTCTGAGCTCTACCATTCTTTGCTATATAATTGCTGTAGCCTAATTAGAAAAGGATTATACCATGGACTGCCAGAAGAACAAACAAATCTATCTTGGAAGAAGTGTAGCCAGAATGTTCCTTACAAGCGAAGATGACGAGACTTCATCTTAGATACTTTGGAAAGGTTATCAGAAAGGCCCAGTCCCTGGAGAAGGACATCATACTTGGTAAAGTAGAGAGTCAGAGTAAAAAAGACCAAAATGAGGGGGGTTGGCTACAAAAATGGGATCAAACAGAGCAACGATTACGAGATGGTGCAGGACCAGGCGGTGTTTTGTCCCAGTGTGCACAGGGTCACTATGATTTGAAATCTGACAAAAACAACAATCAGATACAGGCATTTGATTCTTTTATAGAGTTTTGACTGACTTCCTCATATTAGATTCAATGTCTTCTTTTCTTATATATGAGATTTGAATGAGAAAGATGATTCTGGGTAAGTGTAAAAGTCTTTCATGGGACTAAAACAGAAAAAAAAAGTATCATTGCCCTTGTTTTTTATACAAAATAGAAGACACTATGATCCCATGGCAAAAATCTTGATTGCCAAAGGCCCCTCTGAGGAGACGACTGAACAAAGATGCTTCTTTGTTGCTTTAAGAAAATGACTTGGGTCAAAGAACCCCTGCATGATGGAATTAGCTAGATGTGAAACTACTGTAATGGAATCAGGCTTCAATAATGAACAGGAAGCTGAAGGGAATAGGTTAGCTTCATGCTTCCCAAGGAATATTTTTCCTGAGGAGGTAGAATACGGCTATAATGAATGCCAGGTTCAGATCTGCATAACCACTTTCACTGCAGGTAAGTCACAGAAGGAAAGAGAAACTTCTCTGCATCCAGAAAGTGATGGGAAGGTGACACAGAACAGGCTCAGGGCTCTGTGACAGGCCCTTTTGGAAGCACTTAATGCTTCTACGTAACTCAACGAACCCGTTAAACATTAAATGAAAGATAACAAAAGCAGAAGCAGAATGAAGCCAGCGGTGGAGCACTGTGGATCAAGCCCAAGGCAGGTGATCATACATAGACGCATAATGTAGATACAGGCAGCAGGTTTGTAAGCCAGGGAGGAAGACTGGGTAAGGAGTCACAGGCCTAGTAGGGAACATAAACCAAAACAAGATCAGAGATCAGGCAACATATAAAATGAACAGAAAGGATGATTCTTGAACTTATACATAGTCTCCAAAAGATCTTAATCTTAAAGTTAACAAGAAACTTACAATAATGATAAATTCTGAGTTGACAAGTAGAGAAATAGAGAACAGAATAGTTCTTAGCATTAAAGAAACACAGTCCTTAAAATAGGAGAGAAAAAAAGTTATGAAATGATTAATGAAATTTGAAGTTTGTTGTTAGAAGAATACATAGTTTATACATTTAAAAACAGAAAGAAAGAAAAGGAAAGAAGAGCAGTTGCCATGGACGTGATTCTCATGGACTTGATCCTGCCTCCTGGTGCCCCCTGTGTGTGAGAGCAGAGCGGGGCTCCCCAGGCTTGGCAGCAGACAATTCCTCAGGAGGACATCACCAGGCCTTTCTTCCAAGGCACCTCTAGGTGGACTCCAGCATCCAGCCTCTCAGTTAGAAGCTGAGTGGGTTAACTGTTTGCACCACTCAGGAACTTCAATACAGTCTTGGGCATTGAATTTTAAATGTTTCTAATGCTAAAGAATAAAATTGACAGAAAGTAAATTTTACTCATGGACATTTTCCATTACCTGAAAAATCATACTTTTTTTTACAAATGAAAACCTGTAAAAATGTCAGTTTTAGCATATTTTTAAAAGATTTCATTGAGACAGGCTAACTTCCACAACTAAGTACTTTGTTTTAACTAAGCATTCATTAACTGACACAATAAAACAAAAATAAGGGGAAGAGATGGGAAAAAAGCCACTTATCTTCTCCTACAATCACAATGTTTTGTAGGAAAATTTTCCATAGGAAATTTTTTGAGAGATATCAACTGAGGTAGTTAAGCATGAAACATCATAAATTCTAAACTTTCCTAAGAAACATATGGAAAAAATGTTAACAACTGTTAGATATAGATGATGGGTATATGAATGTGATTTATACTGTTCTACTCCGGTAGCATAGTGCCTAAGGCACTTGACTGCTAACCAGAAGGCTGGCGGTTCAAACCCACCAGCCACTCCTCGGAAGGAAGATGAGGCAATCTACTTCCCTAGTGATACTGCCTCGGAAACCCAAGGAGGGGTCACTATGAGTCGAGTCTGACTCGATGGTACATAACAACAACAACAACACAATCTTTCAGGAGGTTTGAAATCTTTCATAGTGAAAACTTGGCCAAGGGAAGATTGTTCTCAAGCAGGCAAAGGCATGTTTCTTCATTTCAGACTAGAAGAAAAGAGGTGGGAGAGACACAGAGACATGTTTTCAGTAGTAAGGATAAAAGGTGAAAGACTCCACAGCCTCTTATTTCTTCATGAGATGAGGCAACAATGATTTCTGGAGAGAAAGGAGTGAGAAGAGGAGTTGAGGAAAGTGGTACTACAATGCTGTGTGGGGCAAAAGCATGACCAAATGTCCTAGGTCTTACTTATTAGGAAGGAGACTTTGGGGGAAAACACAATCTCGACATGCTTGAACATCAGTGTCTCCATTTGTAAAATGAGAAAAACATTCACAGACTCAGAAAATCTTACTTAATTATTACTAAGATAAAAACTGAGGCTCACCACAAATTTGCATTAAGCATGCATTATAATTCAGGCACTATTGGTTTGGAAAATTTAAAAATGAATACAATGTTCAGAAGCTTACAGTCAAGGAACAGGCAGACATAAATAAAGTTGTAAGATATCAGATGAGCTGTAAGACAGAACTAAAAACGGAAGACTAAAAAAATACAATTGGAGCACTGAAAGAAAAAAGGAAAATGAAATATGTTTGTTAGATGCTGGTAGGGAAAAGAAAGGGAGTAAACAAAAACCATATAAAAGGACAGTTCATCCGTGCTGAAAACAAACTGCAAAGAACTAGAAGGCGCTAACAGGAGAGTGGTTTAAATACTATTCAGCAGCTAGAAGGCAAACCTCATCTTACATGGTGCCCAGGTTGTAGAGGAAAGTGAGTGAACTCATTCATTCATTCAACATTCAAAAGATATTTATTAAGCACCTAACAAGGAGTTCTAGTGGCACAGCACCTAAGGCATTTGACTGCTAACTAGAAGGTTGGAAGTTCAAACACACCAGCTACTCCACAAGAGGGAAGATGGGGAAATCTACTTCCATAAAGATTCACCGCATTGGAAATCCAAAGGGGGTTGCTATGAGTCAGAATCAACTCGAAGGCAGTGAATTTTTTTTTAGGGGGGAATGGTCAGGCACGGTCTAGTTACTGACAACAACAATGAATAAGACAAGTCCTCATAAAGCTTTCTGGTACAAAAAATAAATTTTAAAAGGTGGGAATCTATGCATTCAATATTCATTCAATATCTAAGTATCAAAGTTCTAGGCACTTTATGTATAGCAGTACACAAAACATACAAAATCTTCATGGAGTTTATATTCAGAAAGGAGACAGATGAACATATAAACAAGTTATAAGACAGTGGTGAGCACACAGAAGAAATAACACATGGGGTAATGTAGGAAGGGATAGCATTTAGATTGGCTGGTTAGTAGGGAAAGTCTCTTTGAGAAGGTAACATCAGAACTCAGACCACAGTAACAGGAAGGATGCAACAAGTCATGTGAAGATCTGTTGAGAGAGAACTCTAGGCAGAAGGAAGAGAAAACACAAAGATGCTAGGATAGAAATACACTTGACATGTCTCAAGGACCAAACAGAATGGCCACTATGGCAAGAACAGACGGAGGGAGAAGATCTGTTGGCAGGGAAGTCATGGATGAGTCAGAGATCAGGTTATGTGTGGCCTTTTATAGCCACAGGAAGGCCTTTTATTGTAGCAGGAGGAAGGAGTTTGAACTTTACTCTAAATGTTCCATCAAAGTGTAAAGGAAAGGCATTGGAAGGTTTTAATAAAGAGACTGAGGTGATCTGATGTAGCTGATAGGGGGAGAATAATTTTTAGATGAGGTGTGGTAGGTATGCTAATGGCCGTCAAAGAGGTCCACATCCTAATCTGCAACACCAGTGAATGTTTCCTTACATGGTGAAAGGGACTTGTAGACCTTTTAATAAATTAAGGATCTTGAGATGGGAATACTATCCTGGATTATCTAAGTAGAGCCAATGTCATGTAATCACAAGAATCCTTCTAAGAAGAAGCCAAGAGAATCAAAGTGAATAGTAGGAGATGTGATAAGTGAAGCAAGAGGTTGGAATGACGTGAGGAAGGGGCCATGACTCAAATGAAGACAACCTCTAGAAGCTGAAAGAGGCCAGAAAACACATTCTACCCTAAAGCTTCCAGAGGGAGTACAGCCCTGCCGACAATGTGAATTAGATTTCTGACTCCAAGAACTGGAAAAGAACAAATTTGTGTTGTTTAGCTGCTAAATTTGTGGTAATTTATGATAGAAGCAATAGGAAATTAATTCACAATGTCAAAAACATATGATAAGAAAGCTAGAAGGAATCGGAAGGTGTGGTCACAGGCTGATTCATTTGTGCTTGTTTTCATAGACTGCCTCCACCAAAATGGTAAGTCCAAGATCCCTGTCCACAGGTATAATTTACTAAACTGGAGTAAGGGTGATGGTCATTTATCAAACCAAAACCAAACCCACTGCCAAGTAGTCGGATCCGACTCATAGCAACTCCTCCTTGGGTTTCTGAGGCAATATCACTACGGAAGTTCATTGCCCAACCTTCCTTCCAAGGAGTGGCTGGTGGGTTTGAACCACCTTCTGGTTAGCAGTCAAATGCCTTAAGCACTATGCCACCAGAGGTCCCTAGGTCATCTATAAGGATATCAAAATACTGGAAGAATACCGAGAACACAGGTGAGTGAACTAAAAGCAATCCAATGCCAAAGTCCTCAATGAAGGAGTAACTAGATATTGCTAGAGGGTACCACTGGAAGTGGATTGAAAGTAGTATCACTATTAAGAATGAAACACAATTCTAAATGGAACTTTTCATAAAGATCAATAAACAATTTTGAAATGACCGTATGGAACTAGGAGGATATCAACACCATCAGTGACTCCTAAGATAAGTGTTTGAGGAACTCTACCATCACAGGCAAAGGTGAGATGAGAAAAAGAAAAAGCCAGGGTAGAGGAAAAAAAAAAAAAAAAGTCAGTACAAGGTGGTATCACCGAAGCCAACAGAAAAAAAGAATGTGGCGGACAGTATCAAGTACTGCTGAGAGAGCAAGACAGCATGTCCACTGAAATTAATGGGTGGGAGGACAGAAGTCAAATTACAGTTGATTGCAAGATGAAACCAAGACAGAAAGCAAAGCTTACTCTGTACATGAAGAGAACTAGAGGGGAATGGTTCCAAGGAAACTGTTAGTAAGAGGAAAAACTTGACTTGTAAATGCCCATAAGAAGGATTCCATTGAGAGGGACAGATTGAAGATACTGAAGACAGAAAGAGTAATAAAAATATAAGGGCCCTGAGAAGAAACAGGAAATGGAACCAAAGTACAAGTGAGTGATTAGCTTTAAGAACATGATGCTTCCTCTATTGCAATGGTAGAAAAAGAGCAGGGTACTGATCCAGATAGAAGTATGTTCGTCAATTTGGTAGAGAAGAGCTGAGGAACTTCTAGTCTGACAGCTTGTATTCTATTTGTGAAATAAATACAGAGGTCAGAGGAGAGGTTGAAGCGAGGGGCGGGGAATTGAAAGAGTGAAGGTTTGACATAGTAATATGTCAAATCATGTCAAGTAATATGGCAATAGTAGGACTTCTATGCAGGTTACATCCTGTTGTGTGATTTTCACCAGCACTAATCAGATGTGGGAGCGTAGATACCAAGAAAGCAGAAAGCAGGGTTTGTCATAAGCAGAAAGCATATGACCAAAGACAAGTGAAAGGAAGTTTGTAGTTTGGGTAAGAGCATAACTAAAATGATGCTCCTCACTGTAAACTCAAAGAGATACTGAAGACAGGAGGGGGCTGGTAGGAAATAGATGGTCAGTGGGCTAAAGATCCCACAGAGAACACTGAGCAGATTGCAAGGAGAGGAGATGGTAGTCACACAGCTGGTGGCTTGAATTATTCACTTTGGAGGTAGAATAGTTCCAAGTAACAACAAAATCCAGAATGGGAGCATAGGAGTGGGGGGTTGTAGTGAAGGGAGGAAAAGATTATTGCAGCTGTGAAGGTCAAGGACTGGTTATCCATATAATCATAAAAGCCACACAAGATGGTAAGAGTGCCAGGGATAAAAAGGGAGACGGTGAGCCAGGTGACAAAGTCTTCAATGACTGGGGAATGACAAAGCGATTAGAAGATAATGACATCAAGAAAGAACTCTTTACTTACAACAAGTTCACAGTTTAACCAAAACGTAATAAGTGATTAAAGTTGTTGAAAGCTTTGCCTCTAGAATAGGCATGTGTGGACAAAATTCTGTACTTGCCCCCTTACCAGCCATGTGTCTCTGTGTCCATTACCTACCTTCTCTGAGTCTACTTCTTCACCTGGTTAATACAAGTTTGTATGTCATAGACTTACTGGGCTGGATGTAAAAATATACATGGAATGCTTAACAAATGCCTGGCACAGAAGAAACCCTTAGTACTGCCAGCTATTACATACTTAGAAAAAAAAATTAATGTTTAAACAAGATACATGAAATAGAAAGCTCAGAATCACAGTTGCAGACATGAGTGCATAGTCCTTTTTAAAGAGTACATCTCATGTAGGAACTGCAAGCCAATTTTATTTTTTAGCCCTTATTTTCCATTTGTCCCATTTCCTCAGTTAGACTATATTGTATTTTTGTTCCTGGAAGGTGTCTCAAATGGTGAATCACAGCCTTTAACAAATAAAATAAATGTAAGAGAAAATTTTGAATTTATTCCTTACCTGCTTTTCAATACTTTCTCTAGACTGATTAGGTCTCAGTGTAGAAATAAGTTAATAGACATGGAGTTTTGCCTTAGCTTAATATTAATAGCCAGTACCAATAACATTATAATTTTATTGCTAAATTCCCTGATTTACATTGTTTGTGTGTACAAGTTTACATACAATTTTATAAATTTCTCTGCCAACTTTTCAGGAAAAAGACATAAGGAAAAGCCACACCAACCGTATACAGCACTGCCTCAAAGTCTTAGAGTGGGTTCCGGGAAGATGGCGGACTAGGCAGAAAGACTGCACAGACCCTCTTCAATAAAGAAAAGGGGAACCAATTAACACAGATACAGAAGATAATCCTGGACCCCAGAGCCATGAAGGTAAAGATATAGAAGTGGACTAAATTCCAGCTAGCAGAAGAATTTGCATGAAAACACAAAAAATGGAGACATATGGAGCTGCGGTCTGGCAGTGATCCTGATGGCACAGACAGCTTGGCTATTGCCAAGTGGTGATTCCCAGGACTTAAGAACAGGCTCCACTTGCCGGGAACCCCAAGGACCAGACAACTGAAAAGGTGCGACATTCCCCTTGTTACTCTTATACCCTCCACCCTCTTGGTCAACGGAGGTGTGGCCACCATAACTCCCACCCACTTTCTGGGCCAGCAGGAATTCCACCCCAGTCTATGTGTCGCACAGAGCCTTGGTGCCCTGCCCTGTCCTGCCCTGATTTCTTGTTTCTGTTTTTTAGTTTGTTTGTTTTTGTCTGTTTTAAAACTACTACTATTTTTATTACTTTTGTCCTTTTTACTATTTTTCTTTATTTTTCCCCTCCCATGTTCTAGTTTTCAGCTTTTTTTCTTTTCCCTGTTCCTGGTTGCAATATTTTATTTCTTTCTTGTGCTTAACCCCATTCCTTGTATTTCCTTTTGCGTTTCTCCCATTTTTTTCTTCATTGTTCTCTTTCTCTACCTTTTTTCTCTTATTGCCCTCTCCCAAGATACTACAGGGTTGTTTTCTTTTCTTTCTTATTTTTCCTTTTTTTGGCTACTGTTCCTGTGTGCTTACACAGTGTATTTTTTTGTCCATGTGTTTTACTTTTTTCATAGTTATTCAATTGTTATTTTTGTCTAACTAAGTGGAAGAGAGCAACGATCCCCATACAACACAACTACACCCACATCTCCTGCAGCTTCACTTACTGAATGGCAGCCACCACTTCCTTCTCCACCAACAGGCCAATGATAAACGACTGCCAAGAAGAGCCTGACTCACCCTTGGCTGCTCCTCACAAACAGTTAACAGACATCTAAATACAACAACAGCACGATGTCTTGGGGACAACAGACCACCACAGTCCACACAAAGAAGCAAGATAAAGTGGAAGAAACAATGGAGGATACAGACCCAGAACACATCCCTGAGGAAGAAGCAGCATGGGAACTCTCTGATAAGGAATTCAAAAGAATTATATTTAGGTATGTATCTTCCAGGAATTGAGAGACAGACCAAAGAAAACACAGAAAAAACCTTAGAAGAATTTTGGAAGAAAACACAAGAACAAAATGACAAAATAAATGAAAAATTAGAAATGATCCTAAATCTACAGATATAAATCCAGAAGATTAATACTAAATTGTCAGAAATTAATAACACATTGAAAGGGCAAAGGAGTAGAATTGATGCAACGGAAGACAGAATTAATGACACTGAGGACAAATACCTGAATATTTCTTTAGAATGGGATCAATCAGAAAAAAGATCAAAACAAAATGAAGAAAGCCTAAGGTACACGTGGGATACCATCAAAAGGAGTAACCTACGTGTCACTGGAATTCCAGAACAGGAAGAGAAAAACAAAACCACTGAGAAAATTGTCCAAGAGTTGTTGGAAGAAAACTTCCCTAATATGATGAAAGATGAGAATATATCTATTCAGGAAGTCCAATGAACCCCAAACAGGATAGACCCCAAAAGAAAATCACCAAGACATATCATCATCGGACTCACCAAAACCAAAGACAAAGAAAAAATCATGAGAGCAGCATGGGAAAAACGAAAAGTTACCTACAAGGGGCAACCAATAAGACTAAGCTCAGATTTCCTGGCAGAAACCATGCAGGTGAGAAGACAATGGGATGGTATATATAAAACCCTGAAAGAGAAAAATTTCCAACCAAGAATTATGTACTCAGTGAAATTGTCCCTCAAATATGATGGTGTAATTAGGAGATTTCCAGATAAGCAGAAACTAAAGGAATTTGCTAAAACCAGACCAACCTTACAAGAGATACTAAAGGGAATCTTTTGAACAGAGAACCAAAATAGCAAATAATAACCAACCATTAATACACAAGACGACATAACCCAGAAACCACAGCAATGGACATATCCAAAGTGAAATAAGCTTACAAGATTGTAAACAGGGAACCAAAGACATCAATTGACAAGACAGGAAAACTATAAACCAAAAACAAGGAAAATACTGTGTAGTTACAGAACTTCTAAATAGTGAGGAAGTCAGGAGAGTTGCAAGATAGAATGGACTGTTCTAATCTCGGGGAGAAAATTATAAATCATAGGGTAACCTCAAAGAAAAATGATAAACCTTCACATGACAATAAAAAAGAGGACAAGCACAAATATTCAGCATATACTAAACCAACAGCAACAAAGGAAATAATTACATGAAAATAGCTCAGCACAGAAAATAATATGGAATAAAGAAACCAGGGACACCATGAAAAAACACATAGAAAAATGACACCAACCAATTCATACTTGTCAATAATTACACTTAATGTTAATGGATTAAATGCACCACTCAAGAAACGGAGAGTTGCAGATTGGATAAGAAAACAAAATCCATCAATATGCTGCCTACAAGAGACACACCTTAGAGACAAAGACAAACATAGACTAAATATCAAAGGTTGGAAAAAGATATATGAAGCAAATGGCAACTGTAAAAGAGTAGGAATGGCAGTATTAATTTCTGAGCAAATTGACTTTAAGACAAAAACCACCATACAAGACAAGAAAGGACATTATAGAATGATTAAAGGATCAATTGAACATGAAGATATAACAATATTAAATATCTATGGACCCAATGAAAGAGCCCCAAAATACATAAATCAGACTTTAAAAGAGTTGAAAAGTCAAATAGATGACTCCACAGTCATAGTCAGAGACTTTAATACACCACTTTCAATGAAAGATAGAACAACTGGAAAGAACAACAACAAAGATGCAGAAGAGCTAAACAATACAATCCACCAAAATGACCTTATAGACATCTACAGAACACTTCACCCAACAACAGCACAATATACATTATTTTCCAGTGCATATGTAACATTTCCCATGATAGACCATATGTTAGGCCATAAATCAAGCCTTCATAAATTTAAAAACATTGAAATACTGCAAACCGTCTTCTCAGATCACAATGCTATAAAATTAGAAGTCAACAATAGGAAGATCCATGGAAAAAGAGTAAACACATGGAAACTGAACAACACCCTCCTTAAGAAAGACTGGGTAAGAGAAGAAATAAAAATTGAAATTCAAAATTTCTTGAATCAAAAGAAAATGAAAATACAACATACCAAAATCTTTGGGACACAGCAAAAGCAGTGATCAGAGGCCAATTTATAGCAATCAATGTACAGCACACTTTAAAGTGCTGATTTTGGTTCTTAAATGGGGAAGAGAACATTTGTTTAATAAATTAGAAAAATTTTTCTAATTTTTCAATTAGAAAAAGAACAGCAAGAAAAGCCTACAGTCACCAGAAGAAAGGAAATAATAAAGATTTGAGCAGAAATCAATGAAACAGAAAATAGAAGGGTAATAGAAAAACTCAACAAGACCAGAAGTTGATTTCTTGAAAAGATCAAT